>NC_142362.1:8590654-8890654 GCF_059441175.1 Urocampus carinirostris
CAAGATTCACTTGATATAATTGGAAATTATTTGAATGCAACACAAACTTTTTCTTCTTATTTCCGTGTTTTTTTCTACTTTTTTGTTATTTTTTTTCTTTTTGTTCTCTATTTACTCTTTTCCTACATTTCTTTTTTTTCTTTTTTTCTGGCTTTTTTCTAAATTTTTCCTTCTTTTTTCTCTTCCTTTTGATTTTTTTTTTTCTCAGCTTTTCACTACTTTTTGATTTTGGTATTTTTTATTTCTTTTTTTTTCTATTCCCCCTTTCCTTTAAGTCATTTTGTGCATAATTTTACATAATATTTGGTCATGTTGGGATTAAAGAAGCAAAAACAACCCGAAGAGCCGTTTAGGACCCGAAAGAGCCGGTTCCTTTTAGTAAGCAGAGCCAAAGAAGCCGGTTCCCCGACAAACTCTACTAACTGCTCAATTTTGTTCTCCTTCGACTCGACTTAAACATACCGCATTTAGGACACAACGTCAGGGGAACCCGTGTATTTTTACCTTCATGCACTGTAACTTTGACTTAAGTCGCTTCTCAATCAGTAATTTTGAGCCCTCATTTTTGTGCGCTAGCTAGATTTTCTTGTGCGCTGAGAATGTGCGAGCAGTGCGCAATTGCACCTGCGCGCAGCTTAGAGGGAACACTGCATCCATGTATACATTAAACAGCCATGGTGACATCGCACCCCCCTGTCTCACACCAGTCAACACAGGGAACCACTCACTTGTCTCACTCCCTACTCTTACACATGCTCTGCTGTTCACATAAAAAATATTCAATGCTCCCAACAACTTTCACCCACTCCATCCATTTCTTGAAAATCCTTCTGAGAAAAATGGCTTTTTGTGAGATGATTCATTTTAAAACAATGCTTAAATCCATAAACACTGATCAAATCCATCAATCCATGCACAACTTTTAACGCACCTTTTACTCATAGCAGGTCCTCCGTTCATCTTCATACACGTGACTTTACGGGTTTGGACTCCCGTATGGCAGTTAGAGCTGCTGTTCTGGAAATGACTTCCGTTGGGGTTTGTGCTATCCTTAATGCAGGACCCCCACGTCGAAGCCTCCCAATAGAACACCAGGCAAGGATGCTCGTTGCAAACTCGCCACTCCTCCAAAGCGGGAGCTCCCGGGCACGCTTTGCCTTCTGGGAAAAACAAACACACACTGCAAATTAAGTGAATGCTTAACAAAAGGTAGATAGAATTAGAGGTAAGATCGGGCCAAAAAAAAGCACCCGAGCCCGACACAGGCCCGAGGGGTATTAAACCCGACCCGGACCGAGCCCGACTAATTAACTGGATTTGCTGGCCCGGCCCGAGGGGGCCCGAAATTACATATTTTATTTATAAGGAGGGGTGATTTATGATAACAAATTAAACTCTGCCTTTTGTTACAACATCTAGGCCTAAGTTAAATAAAACTGTATAAACATTTACATCTTTTATATTTCTGTGTCTGCACTGCAGATGTTACATTAAGCGACAATCTGTCATTGACGTTTTTTTTTTTTTGAGGTAGCGAAAACATTTAAGGGCGTCCGTCATTTTGACGACTTGATCATTGGGCCATAATCCACAGCAGCAGTAGTAGTACGTCCTTAAGATTTTAGCGCAGCACTTTCATTGAGGGGGTGTTGACGTGTTGTGCCCTTTTCCGACTCCTATGCAAATCCCCCCCCCCGATCGTATTCTATATAAAACGCTTATTAAAACAATAAAGCGAGCTAATTATAATAATTGGGAGATCCTAATCTATATAACGCGTTTATTTAAACAATAAAGCGCGATCGTATTTTACAAAATGCGTTTGTTAATGCGGATGGAAAAGTCACCAACGTCACTGTACGCTATGATTTCCGCAATCACAACTAATTGTACACAAATAATATTTATTTGATTTACTATATTCCTTGGTCTAGTATCCATACATAGTTTAAGTATATATTTTTAATGAACATATATTTATAATTATTAATTAATTTAAAAAAAAAACAAAACAAAAAAAACAAAAACAAAAAAAGCAGGACCGAACCCGACCCGACCCGACCGTATGACTGACATTTCAGGCCCGACCCGGCCCGAAATTGCCTCGGGTTCGGGTTCGGGCTCGGGCTCGGGCCATAAATCTTAGGTCTAGATAGAATACAGCAGGGGTTGGGATCGTTTTTGATCCAAAGCGCTATTACAGTCGGACCTCATTACTTCGCGTTTCGACGTTTGCGGTTTCAGAGCTTCGCAGGTCTAAAAAAATAATAATAATAGAATAAAAAAAAAAAAAAAAAAAAATTAGAAATAAAAATTAAAGCATCTTTGAAGGGGCGTCGCTACTTTGTGGTTCCAGGTTCGCGGGTTCAGAGCTTTGCAGGTCTGAAAAAAAAAAATAATAGAATAAAATAATTTAAAAAAACAAATTTTGAAGGGGCTACTTCGCAGATTTTCACTTTTTGCGGGTGGTTTTGGTCCCCATTAACCGGGTCTAAAAAATTATACTACTCTGTCGTTCCACGTTCGCAGGTTCAGAGCTTCGCAGGTCTAAAAAAATAATAATAATAGAATAAAATAATTAAAAAAAAAAAAAAAAAAAAAAAAATAGAAATAAAAATTAAAGCATCTTTAAAGGGGCGTCGCTACTTTGTGGTTCCAGGTTCACGGGTTCAGAGCTTTGCAGGTCTAAAAAAATAATAATAGAATAAAATAATAAAAAAAAATAAAAATTAAAAATAAAAAACAAATAGAAATAAAAATTAAAGCATTTTTGAAGGGACGTCGCTACTTTGTGGTTCCAGGTTCACGGGTTCAGAGCTTCGCAGGTCTAAAAAATAATAATAATAGAATAAAATAATTTTAAAAAATTTAAAAAATGAAGGGGCTACTTCGCAGATTTTCACTTTTTGCGGGTGATTTTGGTCCCCATTAACCGGGTCTAAAAAAAAAATAATAATAAAATAAAAAATAAAAATAATAACATTTTTTTCTATTTTTTATTTTTTTAAGGTGCGCCGCTACTTTGCGGATTTTCACTTATCGCAGGTGGTTTTGGTCCCCATTAACCACCATAACCGAGGTCCCACTGAATAGCAATATATATATATCCATCCATCCATCCATTATCTGCACCGCTTATCCACAGTAGGGTCACGGGAGTGCTGGGGCCCATACCAGCCATCCTTGGGCAGTGGGCAGGGGACACCCTGAACAGGTTGCCAGCCAGTCACAAGGCACACAGGGACAAATCTCATTCACACCTAGGGACAATTTGGACCAGCCAATTAACCTGACATGCATGTTTTTGGAATGTGGGAGGAAACTGGAGTGTCCGGAAGAAACCCACGCAGGCACAAGGAGAACATGCAAACTCCACACGGGAGTAACTGGACTTGAATTACGTTTTCTGTCATGATTACTGATTACATTTTTGCACAAAACTGTACGCCGGGCCGCCAAAACAAGGGGTTAAGGTACTGTTTATTATTAAAAATATTTTTGTGTACTCTCTCGATTTGTAAATATTTCATGTTTCACTATGGGCAGGTGCGGCTTATTGTCAGGTGCGGCTTATGTATGTACGAAATGTTTTTTCCTTTAAAAATGTACTGGGTGCGGCTTATAATCAGGTCCGCGCTATAGTCGGAATTTAACGGTACTTTATTCACGTTTTCTGTCATGATTACTGATTACATTTTTGCACAAAACTGTACGCCGGGCCGCCAAAAACAAGGGGTTAAGGTACTGTTTATTATTGAAAATATTTTTGTGTACTCTCTTTATTTGTAAATATTTCATGTTTCACTATGGGCAGGTGCGGCTTATAGTCAGGTGCGGCTTATGTATGTACGAAATGTTTTTTCCTTTAAAAATGTACTGGGTGCGGCTTATAATCAGGTCCGCGCTATAGTCGGAAATTTACGGTACTTTGTTTACGTTTTTTGTCATGATTACTGATTACATATTTGCACAAAACTGTACGCCGGGCCGCCAAAACAAGGGGTTAAGGTACTGTTTATTATTAAAAATATTTTTGTGTACTCTCTTTATTTGTAAATATTTCATGTTTCACTATGGGCAGGTGCGGCTTATAGTCAGGTGCGGCTTATGTATGTACGAAATATTTTTTCCTTTAAAAATGTACTGGGTGCGGCTTGTATTCAGGTCCGCGCTATACTCGGAATTTTACGGTACTTTATTTACGTTTTTTGTCATGATTACTGATTACATATTTGCACAAAACTGTACGCCAGGCCGCCAAAACAAGGGGTTAAGGTACTGTTTATTATTAAAAATATTTTTGTGTACTCTCTTTATTTGTAAATATTTCATGTTTCACTACGGTCAGGTGTCGCTTATGTATGTACAATTTTTTTTTTCCTTTAAAAATGTACTGTGTGCAGCTTATAATCAGGTCCGCGCGATAGTCGAAATTTTACGGTACTTTATTTACGTTTTCTGTCATGATTACTGATTACATTTTTGCACAAAACTGTACGCCGGGCCGCCAAAACAAGGGGTTAAGGTACTGTTTATTATTAAAAAAAAAATTGTGTACTCTCTTATTTGTAAATATTTCATGCTTCACTATGGGTAGGTGCGGCTTATAGTCAGGTGCGGCTTATGTATGTACAAAATTTGTTTTTTCCTTTAAAAATGTACTAGGTGTGGCTTATAATCAAGTCCGCGCGATAGTCGGAATTTTACGGTACTTTATTTACGTTTTATGTCATGATTACTGATTACATTTTTGCACAAAACTGTACGCCGGGCCGCCAAAACAAGGGGTTAAGGTACTGTTTATTATTGAAAATATTTTTGTGTACTCTCTTTATTTGTAAATATTTCATGTTTCACTATGGGCAGGTGCGGCTTATAGTCAGGTGCGGCTTATGTATGTACGAAATGTTTTTTCCTTTAAAAATGTACTGGGTGCGGCTTATAATCAGGTCCGCCCGATAGTCGGAATTTTACGGTACTTTATTTACGTTTTCTGTCATGATTACTGATGCGAGGCACCTGTGCCCGCTCCTTTGGCGCCAACTGCCTCGGACGCTGATTGGCTCCCCGTCACTTTTTAAACCCCCGTCTTTCTGTCACCGGTTGTCTGTCCGTCTGCGAACCTCAGTTCATGCTAGGCAAGCTTGTTGACCCTGACTCTCTCCTGTTCTGGCTCCCGTCTATTTCCCGGCTTCGACCCATTTTCTGATCTCAACTACAATTTTTGCTCGCCTGTCCCGGCTCCCGACCTGTTTTTTTCGGCTCTAGAAAATCACTATCGCTCGTCACAGAAAAAACACTTCCGCATCTGAGCAAACTGCTCCCCGCCACCAGCGATCTCCGGATCGTGTGTACTATCCTTTCCCTTCTTCTCAATAAAACTAAGAGAAATGCACGCAAGTGGGTCCTCTCTCGATTCTGGTCCTGACCGTTTTCCTTGACATTGAATCATTCAATTTTTTGTCATTAGGGTAAAATAAATGCGTCCGAATAAATATGTGATGTAGTTTTTATTTGGTTTTGTGAGAGACTGGCGCAAATGATCGTAAAGAAATCCACAAAAACGTTTCATTTGCAAAGTTTTAAAGAGCATAATCAGATAACAGAGATAGCCGGCTATAAATTGTCCTTGAGTTAATATAATTACCTCTCAATTCTCAAGGACATCTTATCTTACTTGACTGCAAAAGGGACAGAAATTCCACCTGGGTTATTTGTTTTTTGGGGTTTGTTCTAAGACGCCCAATTTCAAATGAACAACAAAAAAAAACACTTAAGTTTGTACAGTAATATAAACAGTATATCGACAAAAATGGAACATAATATATGTGAATATTTCTGTATTAGGTTTATTAATTTGAAAATAAAAGAAGAACGTGGTATCCGCAACTTGAAATGCTGATGCTAATGATTACTGATTCGGGGGATTCTGAAAGGAAGCCGTCAGACCGTCTGCGAACCTATGCTCTCAGCTAGGCAAGCTTTTGTACTCTCCAACATTATCCTGCCCTGTTTTCCTGCCTGATACCTGTTGCCGACCTTTTTCTGGACCTGTTTCTGCTTTTGCTCCTCCGTCCCGGCCATTGACCTGTTTTACCCTGTTTCCTGCCGGATACCTGTTGCCGACCTTTTTCTGGACCCGTTTCTGTTTTGCACCCCAGTCCTGGCCATCGACCTGTTTTCTCGCTGTCAACGACTACCCTCGCTCGACGCGTTCCTGCCATCAGCTAGCCGTTACCGACGATCATCGGATCGTGGATGCAAGCACTGCTCTCTTTTTTTAATAAAAACGGAATAAAACGAACGCTATTGGGTCCTGTCTCTGTTCCTGGTTTGTGACAATTAATCTTTATTATTACGGTACATATTAGCGGGTTTGTGTTGGTGTTTGGACAGCATTTGAAAACTCCTTTCTTTACTTTTACCATTTCAGGCTACACTAACAAAAAATCCAGAGGACGGGCATGAAATCACCTCTTTCTAATGTGTCGCTATTCCTAGAAAAGCGGTCCTTAAAGTAAGATAAAACCGGATAGGCACAGTGGAAAATAATTACAAAGGTCCTTTGAACTCAGTTCGGTATTGTTAAGACATTGTTTTTATTTTTGTATTCCCTTATACAGCACATCCGTGACTTTTATTTTGATTAGAATAACATCAGGATGGGTTTCCTTAATGTTCTCTGGTTGATTAATGGTAGTCAGTAAATACAGCCGCAAAGGGTGCATTACAAGTGGTGCATCTAGTAGATATTTTTAAAACTGCAAGTCAGTGACTCCAGTCAGCTACTTCCTCTCTCGTGCTTCTCTCAGCATTGTTTCGTGGACCACAAGCAATAATGGGGTGGGCCTCATTCGGCATACTGGCCTTAAGTCTGACATGTTCAACATTTGTGAGCATTAAACTTGAGGTGTCATTAGGGATAAGCAGTGAAGGTTGGGGGATAGAATAATCATCGCACACATTTTTTTGCTGACATATGGAGAGAGATTTGGACAAAAGTATGAATAGGCAGAAAATCTATCCTTGTTACCTTTTCCCGGCAGGGCCAAGACGTTTCTTGTTCGACTCTGTCGGCCCTCCGAAGTTTTGGAGGCGCAACTGTGTGAGCAGGACGACCAGGAGGACCAGAGGCTAACAACGCAGTCGGCAGGACAGGCGATCTCGCAGGACGCCTCTGTCGGTGGAGGGTCTTCTGGACAGTAAGTCATGGGTACATCCTCACCTGATAACCAGATAAATATAGATATTTAGATATTAGGACCTAATCTCAGACTACTGTAACAGAGTGGGGTGTCGGGGAATTTGCACTCTTCACTCTAGTCGTTCGCGAACAAGCTGTCTGTATGAGCCGGGTCTTGGAAGAGAAACTTCCTATTTTATTTGCGATGACTAGGTTGGACTTATTTGGGTGGGACTGTGGATAAAGCCTTGTCTTTGGTAACAAAGCCCAAGTTAAACAAGACTATTCAAACAGAAACATAAGAGGTGGATGATACAAAAAATAGTCAGGGAAAGAGAACAGCTTGGTATCATTTTAGGCCTGGATCAGATTTGGTCTCAAGTTTAAGATGAAATGATCTGAAATGAAATGATCTGCATTTATATAGCGCTTTTCAAGTCAATGACTTCCCAAAGCGCTTTACATTGTGCTTCACATTTCCCAATAGCGGCCGTGATCTGTGCAGCCATGTAAGGCGCTAACCTGCTTATTGGGGGTAATTGGGGGTTCAATGTCTTACCCAAGGACACTTCGACATGTAACACGGACAAGCCGGGATTCGAACTGGGATCCCTTAATCCTAAAACGATCGCTCTACCTCCTGAGCTACTGCCGCCCCGAAGATCTTACCTCTGGGCTGAAAATGGCGGACAAAAGTCGGGTCAAGTCATGTTTATTTGTACAGCCCTTAATCACAAGAAGAACGGTTTTGATGTGATGTTAAAGGGGGGATTCTATCAAAATACAGTAACGTAATAATCAAGCCAATTCATCCAAATGGTGTCAGTTTAAGTTCTCAACTTCTAATTTAGTTTTGTTTTATTTTCTTATTAATGTTTTGTGTTCTATTCAAGCATCTTCAGTAGATGATTAGTAAAAGAAAAGTCCATAAATTTAAGAGTGTGTGTGTCTTGATTAAAGTATATTGAACTATCAAAAACAGTAAATAATAATTTACCTAAGTGTGTGTAGCCACCCTTCAGAACAATATTTTTCATTCGTTTTCCTGACATAGTGATCTAAAAACCAAAGCGGTGCTCCTAGACGAAGAGACGAGTTTTAAAAAGAATAAACTCGGCTCTTTGATTCAATTGGTCAATAAATTGTTAGTTAGAATAATGTATTTACCACCCATATTCGCTATAAGGGTGTTACAAATAAACATGACTTGACTTGACTTGACTTAGTGATTGAGGGCTATACAAATAAATGTTGCTTGACTTGTGAAGTTATATACTATTTTATACACTGTTTTGTCCTACGTAAAGTCAAATATACTTGTTCTAAAATCTGACTTCAGTGTTTGGGGGCAAACTCTGAGAGAAGGGTGTCATAAACCGCGTTTTGCGTTGGAATGTACGATAGCACGGACCAATCAGCCAGAGGCTTGATCATGGGGCGTGAACATTTCATCAGCATGGGTTATAACATGCGACAACGCTGGAACCACCTCGTCTTCTGCACACGATTGTAATTTTGGCACGGCAGAAAGAACCGATTTGTTCAACCTTTGATTTGGCTAAATAGATTAATATGTGGACTGTATTCGGCGTTCAGCTCAATAATTTCTCCGACTTTTGAACATGCTCCAACTGTAAGGGTTTAGACAAAACACATGAAGTGTCTTGGGAGTCCGGTTTCAGTTTAACAAATGTTAAGAGAAGATAAGGTAACTGAATTAGATTTCAAATGGAGTAAATACTTTTAAGTAACCCTTAATTGCTTCACCGACAAATTGATAGCTTTTCTACCCACCTGTGATCATAATAAGGTAAGTAAAACCTGAATTCATCATCAAAATCCCGATTAAAAACAACCACAATGACAAAAATGATCATGGCTACCTCAAATTGAGCATGTCAGGTGCGGAATAATTAGTTAAAAGGTGATCTCCGTCAAAAGTATTTCTTCTGATCCAGAGAAAAATGAGTGTGAAGTCATTCCGCAGGGCATTCTCCTCCTCTATCATGCGTGAATAGAATATTTACAACCTCAGGCAAAAAAAATGAATAAAACGAACACTATTTGGTCCTGTGTCTGTTCCTGGTTTGTGACAATTCATCTTTATTATTACGGTACATATTAGGGGCTTTGTGTTGGTGTTTGGACAGTATTTGAAAAATCCTTTCTTTACTTTTACCATTTCAGGCTACACTAACAAAAAATCCAGAAGACGGGCATGAAATCACCTCCCCTCCCCTCCCCTTTCTCTCTTCCTAATGTGTCACTATTCCCAGAACAGCGGTGCTAAAAGTAAGATAAAAGAGGATAGGCACAGTGGAAAATAATTATAAAGGTCCTTTGAACTTTGAAGTTGGGTATTGTTAACACATTGTTTTTATTTTTGTATTCCCTTACACAGCACATCCGTGACTTTTATTTTGATTGGAATAACATCAGGATGGGTTTCCTTAATGTTCTCTGGTTGATTAATGGTAGTCAGTAAATACTGCCGCAAAGGGTGCATTACAAGTGGCGCCCGGCTTCAGTGTTTGAGGGCGAACTCTGAGAGAAGGGTGTCGTAAACCGCGTTTTGCGTTGGAATGTACGATGGAGCGGACTAATCAGCCAGAGGCTTGGTCATGGGGCGTGAACATTTCATCAGCATGGGTTATAACATGCGACAACGCTGGAACCACCTCGTCTTCTGCACACGATTGTAATTTTGGCACGGCAGAAAGATCCGATTTGGTCAACCTTTGATTTGGCTAAATAAATTAATATGTGGACTATATTTGAGTGTGAAGTCATTCCGCAGGGCATTCTCCTCCTCTATCTTGCGTGAATAGAATATTTACAACCTCAGGCAAAACAAAACTCAGCCGATGAAACAAAACAAAGAGATTCATACCCACAATAATGTTTTTATTTTTTCCCCTGAAAAGCAGCCCCCGTTGAATAGCCACAAGACTCTCCTTCGATAACACAAACCATCATCGGATGTGCCGTCACCCGCATCATTATCTTATTTGGACCTTTCCCATAAAAAAATACAAAAAATAAAAACCCCATTGAAACTGTTTTATACAAGAACAACCCAAGGGCATATCTGACACCAATTTGTTGTTTTATTTCCTCTCCGAAAAGATTTTGTCAGTACGAGTGAAGAGCAGTTTAGAGAGCAAATGCGCCGATTTCTTCGTTACAAAGATATGGAAGAGTCCTTTGGGGATTTTTCGCAAAGCTTTTGTCCATAAAACTGATACTGATCTCCCCGCAGCCTCTGAAACTGCTGCGGCGTTTACAGTCTACTGGAGATGTTCATAGAAAAAAAAAAAAAAATTGAGAGATAAAAAAATAAAATTTAAAAAACGAAAGTCCCAATGGTGGCATTAGGAGCAATGACTTATGGCACCAAACAACAACTATTTAGGCCCATTTCAAATCCCCGAGGCACATCATCTAAAAATCAATTTTATTTGAGGCGGCAGTAGCTCAGGAGGTAGAGCGCTCGTCTTGGGATCAAGGGATGCCAGTTCGAATCCCGGCTCGTCCGTGTTACATGTCAAAGTGTCCTTGGGTAAGACACTGAACCCCTAGTACCCCCAATAAGCAGGTTAGCGTCTTACATGGCTGCAATACAAGGCCGCTATTCGGAAATGTGAAGCACACTGTAAAACGCTTTGGGAAGTCATTGACTTGAAAAGCGCTATATAAATGCAGATAATTTCTTTTTTTTTGGGGGGACAAAAATACAATGCCTTGCAAGATTTGTTTGCCCTCTATTTGCCTCCATCCATCTTCCCATCAACTCGGACAATTTTTCTAGTCCCTGCTGAAG
The DNA here is from genome assembly GCF_059441175.1 of Urocampus carinirostris. Taxonomy (NCBI): domain Eukaryota; kingdom Metazoa; phylum Chordata; class Actinopteri; order Syngnathiformes; family Syngnathidae; genus Urocampus; species Urocampus carinirostris. The sequence continues at coordinate 8,601,658 of NC_142362.1, forward strand.
AAAAGCAACTACAAAGCATGATGCTGCCACCACCATGTTTGACAATGGGGGCGATATTTTCAGGGTGATGTACAATGTTGCTCTTAAACCACATATAACTCATCTTACAAGAGCACCTGGTTTCACATAGAATTTGTGTCTCCCAAGTGGCTTTTTTGCAAATGCCAAACTGGCCTTTTTACGGTATTCTTTCAGAAAGGGCTTTATAGTTGGATTATGCACAGATCCCAGCTCAGTTGTGTATGCCTACATGTCATCTTGGTTGCATCTCTGACAGGGTTGGGTAGGGTTACTTTAACTGGATTACTTTCAATTACTTTTGGATTACTCCAATACCAAATATGCTAATAAAAGACAAAAGAAACTAAATATGAATAAAATGACTCAAATTTGTGCAGGCTTGGGGAGTAACGGAACACATGAAACGGCAAAAATGATGTTGTCAAGTTGTTTGGATTTATTTTCATTTTGTTTCTGTCGCATTTTATGTTCGTTTTGCCGGAGATCAAAGAGATCAAAACCAGGAATCAAACCTTACCAGGTGTTGTGAGTCATCATTGTATTCATATTTAGTTTATTTTGTCTTTTATTAGCATATTTGCTATTGGAGTCATCCAAAAGTAATTGAAAGTAATCCAGTTACAGTAACCCTACCCAACCCTGTTTACAATGTACTCCAGACTTTACCCATTCACACACACACTTACACACCGATGGCGGAGTCAGCCGTGCAAGGCGCCTACCTGCTTATCAGGGGCATTAGGGGTTCAGTGTCTTGCCCAAAGACACTTTGACAGGCCAAAAAGCCAAATTAGGATGCAGAGCCTATTGCCCACAACTCTATCCAGCAGACAGTAGATTAGGAGCAGGGTTGGGAAGGGTTACTTTAACTGGATTACTTTCAATTACTTTTGGATTACTCCAATACCAAATATGCTAATCAAAGATAAAAGAAACTAGATATGAATAAAATAACTAAATTTTGTACAGGCTTGGGGAGTAACGGAATACATGGAATGGGAAAAATGATGTCGGCAAGCTGTTTGGATTTATTTAATTTTGATGCATTTCATGTTGGTTTTGCCGGAAATCAAAGAGATCAAAGCCAGGAGAGAAAGCTTACCACGTGTTGCGAGTCATCATTTTATTCATATTGAGTTTCTTTCGTCTTTTATTAGCATATTTGGTATTGGAGTCATCCAAAAGTCATTGAAAGTAATCCAGTTAAAGTAACCCTACCCAACCCTGGTTGATTTTTAAAAAATATTTTCAGTTTTTAAGCTTTTAGCTTCAAGCGTGAAATGTGACAACATGACCAAAAGTTATTGGGGGGGTAAGACTTTTACAAGGCATCGTACACATAAATGTCCCGCATTAATATCCAAAGTCTCAACTTTTTGTGAAAGATAAAGACAACTTGGGCGGGAGAACTCTGCAAATAGATAGCTGCCCCGAGGTCCTTTTGAAATATTAATACGTGCAATGGAGGTTGTGGCTTTTTGAGCGCATAATACGGCCTATTGAAATTATTTCTGTTCCGTTGGCCCACAGGCCCATAAATCTTTTAACGGAGGTAGTTAAGGGTAATCCCCTCACCTTAGACTAAAACGCCAATAAACGCCTCTCCGATGGCTTTTTAGATGAAGCGATAAAGAAAAACAAGGCACTTTAAAATGAACTGTGGTTAATATCAAAACGGGTCACGGAGAAGCTATTAAGGAAAACAAATGCGTGGATTTTTTTGGCATCGTTGTCACGGAGTGAGTTTTGCTCGGGCATGAAGGATTTTCTACGTTTGACTATAAAGGATTTCGTACGATTGAATACGAATTACATTTAATGCAAAAGATATTCACTGGCGCAGAGGGGCCCTGATGACGGAAGACAGCAGGCATTGTTTTGATAAACGCTCTGCTGTTTTGAGTTTTTCCAGACATCGAGGCGAGGTGGTGGTCCTGGCACGCCCATGGGAGGAGCCGGCACACCAGCTTGTCTACAGCGTGGGCCGAGAGAAGAATGAGGAGAACGAGAGAGGAGGCTAGACAGACTCGAGCGACACTAATCCGACTAATTCGGCCATATTCAATGGAGTTTACTAAGTTGAATTGTTCAAGAAATTAAATCTAAAAGAGTATGAAGGGACAATATTGATTTTCCCTCGACATTGATTTTTATGTTTTATGGCAAAAAAATCCGCAGTGTGGAGTGAAGGATTTTATATATTTGACTACAAAGGATTTTACACGATTGAATACGAATTACATTTAATGCAAAAGATAGTCACTGGCGGAGCTGTGGTGCGAGGTCAGTGCAACCTAGTGGAGAATACAGGAATGGCGGGAAAGGGACGTGAGGCTGATAAGATAATCAGCGCATTTAGACACGGAGGGGCCCTGATGACGGAAGACGGCAGGCATTGTTTTGATAAACGCTCTGCTGTTTTGAGTTTTTCCAGACATCGAGGCGAGGTGGTGGTCCTGGCACGCCCATGGGAGAAGCCGGCACACCAGCTAAAACGTGGGCCGAGAGAAGAAAGAGGAGTACGAGAGAGGAGGCTAGACAGAGACTCGAGCGACACTAATCCGACTAATTCGGCCATATTCAATGGAGTTTACTAAGTTAAATTGTTCAAGAAATTAAATCTAAAAGAGTATGAAGGGACAATATTGATTTTCCCTCGACATTGATTTTTATGTTTTATGGCAAAAAAATCCTCGGTGTGGAGTGAAGGATTTTATATATTTGACTACAAAGGATTTCATACGATTGAATACGAATTACATTTAATGCAAAAGATAGTCACTGGCGGAGCTGTGGTGCGAGGTCAGTGCAACCTAGTGGAGAATACAGGAATGGCGGGAACGGGACGTTAGGCTGATAAGATAATCAGCGCATTTAGACGCGGAGGGGCCCTGATGACGGAAGACAGCAGGGATTGTTTTGATAAACGCTCTGCTGTTTTGAGTTTTTCCAGACATCGAGGCGGGGTGGTGGTCCTGGGACGCCCATGGGAGGAGCCGGCACACCAGTTTGCGGAAAACGTGGGCCGAGAGAAGAAAGAGGAGAACGAGAGAGGAGGCTAGACAAAGACTTGAGCGACACTAATTCGACTATATTTGATGGAGTTTACTTACAAAATTGTTCAAAAAATTAAATCTAAAAAGGTATAAAGGGATGATATTGATTTTCCCTCGACATTGATGTTTAGGTTTTATGGCAAAAAAATCCTCGGTGTGGAGTGAAGGATTTTATATATTTGACTACAAAGGATTTTATACGATTGAATACGAATTACATTTAATGCAAAAGATAGTCACTGACTGGGCTGTGGTGCGAGGTCAGGGCACCCTGGTGGATAATGTTGTTTACAGGAACGGCAGGAATGCGATGTACAGCTAATAAGATAATCAGTACATCCAGACGTTGTTGACGCAGAAAGGCCCTGATGACGTAGAAACGCTCGGTGTTGTTTTGAGTATCCCAGACATCGGGACGCTCTTCGACGAGATGGTGAAGCCCAGAGGGCTTCCTCCACACGCCCATGGGAGGAGTCGGCACCACATTATGCTGGGAGAAGATGGCCAATAAAAAGAGAAAAAGGCTTCCCACGGACTAAAACGACACTAATTCGGCCGTTTTCGATGGGGTACACTTAGTTATATTTTTAGGGTAAAAAAATTTCCTCCTGTGTGAAAATGCCGGTCTCTTGTACATCTTTTCCATCAAGAAATGAGCGCGCATTGTTAGGTGAATGTAGGTTGTGCTTGGTTAATGGAGTCAGATAACTACCGTATTTTCTGCACTATAGGGCGCACCGGGTTATACGGCGCACCCCCAAAAAATAGTTTTTGGTCCTATATCTTCCATACATAATGTGCACCGGATTATAAGGCGCTACAATGGGAACGTCGACAAAACAGTCAGATAGTTCAGTCAAACTTATCACCCCCTTAACATTCCGAAAGCTTGCAAAGAAACAAATACGTGTCTCAGACATGTACGGAAACAGTGACTGTAGGTTAAAGTCTTGGGATTCAAGAAATACCAACCATTCCTTAGTTTCTATTTTCTTTTTCGCTCGCAACTTTATTGTGCATATGACAATAAACACTTGGAATTGAGTTTAATTTAAAAAAGACCCATCACAGAAACATCAATATCACTCTGAAACAAGATACTGGGAAAATATATAGCTGGAGTAGCTCACCGAAGTCGTTGCGTTCAATAATAATGTGCAACCATGGTCCTCTTATATCCGTGAGTGTAGTAAATCCAGGAGAGTAAAATATTTACAAATACAGAATAGTAAAATATGTTTTATCTATGCCGTAGACAACCAAACTTGCTATTCACATTCATCTTTTTCGGCCAATTGCTGGCTTTGTATTGCCGCTTTAGCCTATGCGAGCCTGTAAATGATAAAAATGATCCGCCTCCTTTACTTCCGAATAACTTTAGCCAATAGTGACTGATTCAAATGATGATTGACACATTGGCTGGGAAATGAAACGCCGGCATATGTATCCCAGCATACACCGCGGACGACTTCGCCGCCTTCGGGGGAAAATCTAGTCGGCGGATGCTTGCCTTAGTTGCAAGACTTAATATTGACCCATAAATAAGGCGCACTGTATTATAAGGCGCATGGTCAGCTTTTGAAAAAAATAAAGGCTTTTAGGTGCGCCTTATAGTGCGGAAAATACGGTAATTGGAACAATTTGGTAAACGATACATTAAAATAATGAATTCCTAACAGGCAATTGCTGAAAACCATTCAGTTGGAGTGAGTCAAAAAGAAATTCATTTGTATAACCACTCGATTCCAATTAATGAAAGTTTCCCAACTTCAACTGCCGTGTAATCGGTAGTCATTCGGAAAAGCTGGGATGGAAACGTGCAGACGCAGCGAGGACATCTTCTCTTATGTGGAGTGAATTCAATCGACAGCTCGCAAAGACGAGAGAAAAGATGAAAGGATGTCATTAGGAGGGTGTTTGCGATGTCTATGGCTACATTTTAGGCGGTCTCCCCGACAGTCAAGCATCCCGGAATAACCCCTCTCAAATTCAATGGTAGGCCCCAGAAGCGATTTTTTTCATTCTCATAAAATATATATATATATTTTCGTTGTTTTTTTTTTCCTTTGGTCTTGGAATACTGTGTTCTTCTTCCTCCATGCATACCGCCCATGGTGTTGTCCAAATAACTCAATTTTAGTTCCATCAGTGCACACCATATCTGGTATGTTCGAATGTGCTTTATCAGCGTTCCCCGAAAAACGTGGGGGATTATCTTATTCAATGCCATAATAGATAAATATGTTTTCTGAACCATTGTCCCCAAGTGCCAAAATGTAAAAATATGTTTTTTTTGTTTTATTTAAAAAAATAACTTGTATATAGGGTTTGGTGTAGCACATTAGATAGATAGATAGATAGATAGATAGATAGATAGATAGATAGATAGATAGATAGATAGATAGATAGATAGATAGATAGATAGATAGATAGATAGATAGATAGATAGATAGAGCTAGATAGATAGATAGATAGATAGATAGATAGATAGATAGATAGATAGATAGATAGATAGATAGATAGATAGATAGATAGATAGATAGATAGAGAGAGCTAGATAGATAGAAAGATAGAGCTAGATAGATAGATAGATAGATAGATAGATAGATAGAAAGATATATAGATAGATAGATAGATAGATAGATAGATAGATAGATAGATAGATAGAGAGAGCTAAATAGATAGAGAGCGCCAGATAGATAGATAGAGAGCGCTAGATAGATAGATAGATAGATAGATAGAGAGAGCTAGATAGATAGATAGAGAGAGCTAGATAGATAGAAAGATAGAGCTAGATAGATAGAAAGATAGAGCTAGATAGATAGAAAGATAGAGCTAGATAGATAGATAGAGAGATAGATAGATAGATAGATAGATAGATAGATAGATAGATAGATAGATAGATAGAGAGAGCTAAATAGATAGATAGAGAGCGCTAGATAGATAGATAGATAGATAGATAGATAGATAGATAGATAGATAGATAGATAGATAGATAGATAGATAGATAGATAGATAGATAGATAGATAGATAGATAGATAGATAGATAGATAGATAGATAGATAGATAGATAGATAGAGCTGGATAGATAGATAGATAGATAGATAGATAGATAGATAGATAGATAGATAGATAGATAGATAGATAGATAGATAGATAGATAGATAGATAGATAGATAGATAGATAGATAGATAGAGCTGGATAGATAAATACATAGCGAAGTGGTTAGAGAGAGCTAGATAGATAGATAGAGAGAGCTAGATAGAAAAATAGACAAGTGGATAGAGAGCGCTAGATAGATAGATAGATAGATAGATAGAGCTAGATAGATAGATAGAGAGAGCTACATAGATAGATAGATAGATAGATAGATAGATAGATAGATAGATAGATAGATAGATAGATAGATAGATAGAGCTAGATAGATAGATAGAGAGAGCTACATAGATAGATAGATAGATAGATAGAGCTGATAGATGGATAGATAAATACATAGCGAAGTGGTTAGAGAGAGCTAGATAGATAGATAGAGAGAGCTAGATAGAAAAATAGACAAGTGGATAGAGAGCGCTACATAGATAGATAGATAGATAGATAGATAGATAGATAGATAGATAGATAGATAGATTCACACTTTCAGCAGTATCCTTGCGTTGAAAAATAAAATAATAAAATAAAATAAACAGAATACAGAAATACGCAATATGACGTGTTGATAAAGTATTTAAATAGTGCTACAGAAAATACATTCTGTAATAAAAATATGGTCATATGCAAATGTGGGGGTGGGGTTTAATGTCGGCTTTTACTCCCCCGGGTGGAGTTAAAGAGCCTCCTGGCATGAGGAAGAAATGATCTCCTCAGTCTGTCCGTGGAACAAGACTGTGACATTAGTAGGTATCAAGCCTGTATGTATATCGATGTGTATATACATATATATTTTTGTTTTTTGGTAAAGGGGTAAGAGCTTCTGCACTCTCTTCTGAATATGTATGTTTTCTCTCCCTTTGTTTGCTAACGTGGAGCTTCAGCGCTGTTAGGGCAGACAGAGACACGAAAGCCTGCGGGAAGCGGCGAGGAGGCGGACTCGCTATTTATGTGAACACAAGGTGGTGTAACCCTGGGCACAAAGATTTACAACTGCGGCAGGGACGTCGAACTTTTGGACTAGCGTGTGACATCATCCACTCCGCTGTTGCTAAACTACAACACAGATCCCCGAGGCCATCCTGTTAATCTGTTAATAAACAACGAAATTATACTGCTGGAAGTGTGAATAAAGTCTCTATCTATCTAGTTTATGCATCTTCCTCATTTGTTTTTTTTTATTTTACATGTTTTTTTTTTTTTTAATAAATTGTGTCACAATAATCAGGAAGTCTTGCAGTACTTGTAATGCATATTGAGAATAAATAACAACAACAACAATGCAAATAATTGTTTTTATCATTCAAGTGAATGATTGCCACTATTTGTTTTGTACTGTACTACAGTTTGACCTGATCCACTTCAGTCAGTCTTACAGGAAAGAATGACAAATGGAGACATTTATTTTATTCTGGATAGAAAAAAACCACATAAACTTTGAAGCTGCCCTTTTCCCGCAAAAACAATATACGAACGGCAACCGCTACTTTATGTAGCTCGCTATAAAATTGATAGCTTTTATAGCAATAAATAAAAATACGAAGAAACAACAATAAAAAATCTGTTGTAAAAACTATAGAAAACTTGCGGAGGGCAAATGTGGCACAAACAAAAATCATTCTATCTTAGGAAATCATTATGTATTAATAATGAATGCATACATGATAAATCTCAGTGTAAGAGAAGCTTTATGATAATGTCACTCAATCTTTTTGAGCATGGGTCGAAGTGTTTACATAATTAATCGAGCACTAAAGGGTTTATTCACCTTGTTCATGGCCAAATTCAAGCACTTTTAAAAGGACTTTCAAAGCCTATTTTCCAATTCCTCCAAAGAAAAGAAAAAATCCGGTGTGAATCAGAAACTTTGCAGAGCCACAAACATATCTATATAAATAGGGAGCAGAACCCACTCGCGTAACGTGACTCACAGTTTATTGGGCAGAAGAGAATGGAGCACACACTCGATCAGGAGATCGTTGGTCGCGTGAGATCGTGGTGAGAGCAAAACAGGAGCAAAAACACAGGAAAAAAATGGAGATTCACAGGGCTTGGCAAAACGAGAGCAAAAACACAGGAAAACGGAGATTCTCAGGGCTAGACGTGTCAAAACAGAGTTTCGCAGACACTCCAACAAAAAGTGACTCACAGGACAGAGTTTAAGTAGTGACAGGGAGCAATCTGTCAACAAGTTTCAGCTGGTGTCCATGGGCGGGGCCAATTGGGCGCCATGGCAACCGTGACAATATCTGTGATTTACATATGTGATATGCATTTATATATAGATTATTGCGTGTGCATTTATCTAGACAAATGTTTTTTCTGATCTTGACAAAATTCAAATGTATTTGTTTTTGAGACGAATTAGTAAAATGTAGTTTACATTTTGAATGTAAATGGTCTGCATTTACTGTACACAGCGCTCCCAAAATGCTTCAAACGTACCCATTCACACACACTCACACACCGATAGCAGTATCAACCATGCAAGGCAACTACCTGCTTATAGGGAGCATTCGAGATTCAGTGTCTTTCCCAAGGACACTTCGACATACAACACGGAAGCGAACCTGCAACCTCTTGGTCCCAAGACAAGCGCTTTGCCTCCCAGTTGTAGGATGATATTCCCATTAAAATTTTGCACTGCGAAACAACATCTTAATGGCCCAAAATGTATGCCATCCTTGCACTAATACACATTTTATAAAGCTCTGTTTTGTTTTAGCAAGCACCAGTCCTCTTGGGCGCGAACCGATGACGCTTCGTAGCACATTGCTGTACAAACTAATGCCAACTGCAGTTAATCACGATGGAAGAAGCAATGCAATGGCAAATTGAAGCCACCAGAGAGGAGACATGTTGAGTAACGTGGAAACAATTTCAAGCCTTTACAAGCATTTCATGAAAAAGCAAGCACTTTTCAATGCAACATTGGAGTTCAAGTATTTTCAAGGTTTTAAAGTACTGAATCACTGATCATTCTTACCATTATCTTTAAAAATCAGTTGACATTCTGTTCCTACGCATTGCTTACATCTTGTTAAAACCCGACCAATTTCGTCTGTGTTCTGTAAGCACATTCGCCTAACACGCGAAAGGTCCCCAGTTTCGGGTGGAAACAAGTGTTGGCCTGGAGAGGGATGGGCACCACCAGGCTGTACTTGCCCCAGACACACCACAGGAAATGGTACCCCTACTACCCTAGTGATAATCCACCACTTTATATAACATCCAGGAACCTCTCCGAATATTGATTAAAAGGGGTGCACTATAGATTCCCAGAGAGTGAAATTTTTAAGCAGACGCTCCTCTATATACGAGCATTGGACTTACGAAAAACCGTAGATTCGAAAAAAAAATTCGGGATGTCGAAAAATATCCACCCCGAAGAAGAAATCCGGCTTCTACTTCCTAGTTCATGTGTAAACATACTATACTGTATCTCCAGCGGGCTAAAAACGTTGAAGTTTTTATTAATTGATATCTCGTTGAAGGAATTTATACATTGGACTATAAAGGATTTTATACGATTGAATACAAATTACTTTTAATGCAAAAGATATTACACTGGCTGGGCTGTGGTGGGAGGTCAGGGCACCCTGATAGAAAATATTTACAGCACATCCAGATGCAGAAAGGCCCTGATGACGTAGAAACGCTCGGTGTTGTTTTGAGTATTCCAGAAATAGTGACACTCCTCGACAATATGGTGAAGGCCAAGAGGGGGCTTCCTTGGCACACCAATGGGAGGAGTCGGCACGCCATTATGGGGGGAGAAGATGGCCAATAGGAGAAAAATAAAATACTTGAGAAAAGGCCTCCCAGAGACTCCAACGTCGCTAATTCGGCCGTTTTCGATGGAGTACACTTAGTTAAATTATTAGGGAAAATAAATCTGCCCCTGTGTGGAAATGTCGGCTTCCTGTGTATCTTTTCCCTCAAGAAACGAGCGCGCATAAATTGTTGGGTGAATGTAGGTTGTGTTTGGTTAATGGAGTCAGATAACAAATTCGAACAATTTGGTAAACGGTCCATTTTGATATTTAATTCTAACATCGTGCATCCATTCAATATGGTTGGTGTCAAGTGTAAAGAAGAGGCGAGCCGTTTCTTTTGAAATGAAAGCGGAATAAGAAAGCTTGATGCGGTTGAGAAAATGTTTAGAACGTTTTTCTTTTGGTCACTTTTCAACACGGAGGAGGAAGTCGCCTAACTGTTGAAGCGCATCTTCCAAAAGTAAGTTAAACTTAACTTTATTTATCTTTATAGAGAATATCATTTAATGAAATGTTTATTTTTTAGTATAAAACAATGCAGGTTACGTATACAAGCCTTAAACATACTTATATAAACCTTAAACATACAAAATATAGCATTGAAGCAACTTACGAACAAATTAAACTTATGAACAATCGTCCGGAACCTCGTTCGTAATCTGAATAAGGGAATAAATCGGGACTGGTTGGGTGCCAGCTTTTGCAATGATGACTGCGGACATCACCAGCTCATTGTTCTGCTCAAAACATTTGGAAATAATTGTACCGTAAATTCCGGGCTATAAGCCTCTACTTTTTTCCCAAACCTTCAACCCTGCGGCTTATTCAGTGATGCGGCCAATATATGTAATTTCTTTAACAGCCGCCAGCGGCGCTCGAGTCCCAAAGGTAAGATTTAGACCGGTGGAATATATGCGCCGAGGAAGACTGCAACTTCTTAGCTTGTGCACAAATTAAATTAGCGTAGACATATCCTCATCATGCAAACTGCAAAAAGAAAGGCACTTGACGTAGCTTTCAAGCTTAAAGCAAACGAGCAGTCCGATAAAGGAGGAAACGGAGCTACTGCACGTAAACTTTACTTTGCGAGCATGTTGCTAGCCTGGAACGACGTCTATATGACAAAGTCTCTTTCCCATACTGAAGGAAGACGAATGTGATGACATCAGTTATGAGGAAGAAGAAGAGGACTGTTTACGGTGCTTACTGCAAGAACGGTATTTTTTTTTACAGAGCTGTTTACTACGTTGCGAGCGTGTTGCTAGTAGCGTTTTGCTACCCTTCACAGGCACGGTTTGGGATGAAAGTTACAATATTATAATTCAAGCTTTGAAAACTCTCTCGGTGTACCGTCTTTCTTTGTAAATATGTGTAACCGATGTATAATATATATTTGCAGCTGTATATTTTGTAATGTATTTATTTGAGACACTTATTCTGATATGTTTTGCGAATTAAAAAAGAGGGGGCGGAGCAAACGCGGGCTGACGGGAAGTGGGGTAAAGGTAAGTGAGACCCGTTGTCGCGGCGGACAATAGTGGATATATATTTTTCCCACCCTTACCTTTGGAAATATAGACTTTTTTTTTCCTTGGATTAGTTTCAACGGGTACCCGGACACTGCAGGTCTGCATCAAACTTTAAGTACTGGTATCATTTTCTGTTCATTTTGCCGGCTGTAATTTTTGGACTGTGTACTTTATATTCAGTTACAATCGCGGGACTCAAAGCCGGGATTGGGCTAATTTGATTGTATTACATGTTTTAATGTGGGCGCATGCGGCTTATATACAGGTGCGGCTTGTGTAAGTACAAAATCGCTTTTCCCTCTAAAATGTGGTGGGTGCGGCTTATAATCAGGTGCGCTCTATAGTCCGGAATTTACGGTAAATGTCTTGGTTGAGGAGTTGGAGTCAAGCAAGTTCTCTTTTCACATGGAAATGTCAACTGAGGTGATTGAGCCAGCTAATTAGAATGCCTCGCTGGTCCTTTAGCTTGTCGTTTTTCAATTATTACGCTGACTTGGCTCAGCGGTGGCCCCGACGCTCATTGCACTTGCAGGTTCTCGCGAGTCCATCAAATGTGCACTGGTGATCAACACGTCAACATTCTTTCAAAGAAGTCTACTGCAGCTAATGTCCTCCTTTTTTCTCGCATTCAAGATGCTTCGTCTGTCAGCCTGTCACAACTTATTAGGCTCCTTAAGTGGGACTCTCACTTAGATGATTTGGAACTAATGAATGGAAGAACAAAGGAAGGAAGAAATGAAGAAGGAAGGAAGAAAGCAATGAAGAAGGAAGAATGCAAGGAAGGAGAGAAGGAGGGAAGAAACTATGGAATGCCCTTCCAAAGAAGGAAACAACAGCGGAACACAGACAAAAATGAATATTTAAACTCCAGAAAACTTGTGAAAGAAACTACAGAAAGGAATTAAATTAAAACTTAAATTAAAGAAAAAATGAAGGAAATAAGGACTAAGAGAGAAGGACATACAGAAAAGGAAGAAAAGAAAGAATCAAGAAAGAAACAAGAAAGAAATAAGATAGAAATGAGAAAAATAAGAAAGAAGGAAAGAGTAAACACATGAAACAAAGAAGGAAAGAGTAAATGCAGGAAAGAAAGCAAGAAAGAAGGAAAGAGTAAACGCAAGAAAGATTGAAAGAAAAAAAAAGAAGGGAGGAAAGAGTAATCGCAAGAAAAAAAGAAGGAAGGAAAGAGTATTCGCAAGAAAGAAAGAAAGAAAGAGAGTAATTGCAAGAAAGAAAGAAAGAAAGAAAGAAAGAAAGAAAGAAAGAAAGAGAGAAAGAAAGAAAGAAAGAAAGAAAGAAAGAGTAATCGCAAGAAAGAAATAAAGAATGAGTAAATGCAAGAAAGAAAGGAATAGAAAAAGAGTAAATACAAGAAAGAAAGAAAGAAAGAAAGGAAGAAAGAGTAAATGCAAGAAAGAAAGAAAGAAAGAAAGAAAGAAAGAAAGAAAGAAAGAAAGAAAGAAAGAAAGAATGAAAAGGAAAATAATGCAAGGAAGGAGAGGAGGAGGGAAGAAACTGAAATGTCCTTCCAAAGAAGAAAACAAACAGTGGAACAAAACACAAATACATATTCAAACTCAAAAAAATGTGCGAAAGGAACTACAAGAAGGTCTTACTAGAATAAAGGAAGAAACTACAGAAAGGAATTATGGGAAGGAATTACAGCAATGAAGGAAGGACAGAAGGAACACATGAACAAACATCAGACACATAATTAAGGCAGAAAATAACTAAGAAGGGAGGAAACTACAATGGAAGGAAGAGTAAGGACGTACAGGAAGGAAAGGGGAAGGAAGTTCGGAAGAAAGAAAGAAGTGAAGGTAGGAATAATGGAAGGTATGAAGGGACGAAAGAACAAAAGAAAAATAAACTAAATATCTAAGTGAGAGGAAAAATTAGGCATGGGGATGTACAAACAAAAGCAACAAAACATAAAGGAACAAGTAAACTAAAGAAGAAAAGAACCAAGGAAAAGACTAAGGATTAAGGAAGAAGAAGGACCTACACAAGAAGGAAGGGAGGAAGTAAGTAAGGAAGAAAAGAAAGGATGGACTACAACAAGGCAATTAAAGAGGTAACCAAGGAATAAAGAAGAAAGAAAGAAAAGAGGCACAGGAACAAAATAAAAGAAAGAGTAAAGAGAGAAGGCCATACAGAAAAGGAAGGAAAGAAAGAATCAAGAAAGAAATAAGAAAGAAATAAGAAAGAAACAAGAAAGAAACAAAAAAAATAATAAAGAAACAGGAAAAAAGAAATAAGAAAGAAATAAACATGAAAAAAACAGTAAAGAAACAAGAAAGAAACAAGAAAGAAACAAGAATCAAGAAAAAAAGGAAGAAAGAAAGACAAAATGAAAGACAGAAAGAAAGAAAGAAAGAAAGATAGAAAAAAAAGATAGAAAGAAAAAAACAACATAGAAAAAACAAGATAGAAAAAAACAAGAAAGAAAGAAAGAAAGATATAAAGAAACAAGGTAGAAAGAAAGATAGATATAAAGAAATATATAAAGATAGAAAGAGGATAGAAAGAAGTAAGACAAAAACAAGAAAGATTGAAAGAAAGAAAGAAAGGAAAGAAGAATATAAGGAAGAAAGAAAGAAAGGAAAGAAGAATATAAGGAAGAAAGAAAGAAAGGAAAGAAGAATATAAGGAAGAAAGAAAGAAAAAAAAAGAAAAGAAAGAAAGGAAGAAAGAAAGAAAAAAAAGAAAAGAAAGAAAGAAAAAAAAAGAAAGAAAGAAAGAAAGAAAGAAAGAAAGAAAGAAAAAAAAGAAAAAAAAGAAAAGAAAGAAAGAAAGAAAGAAAGAAAGAAAGAAAGAAAGAAAGAAAGAAAGAAAGGAAGGAAGGAAGGAAGGAAGGAAGGAAGGAAGGAAGGAAGGAAGAAATGAAGAATGAAAGATGCAATGAAAACATAATTATCAAATAAAATAAAATCAAAAGCTAAATATCGGTAAGCAAGTGTGCAAATCACTATCATTCTACATGAATTCCTGAACCTTCCAGGCACATATCCTCATCTCCCCTTCTCACCAATCTTCCAAAGTTCTCGCTAAAAAAAGAAACGTTACCTTCAGCGCTGACGCACTTTGCACTCTGGACTAAAGTTCCCGGGCCGCAGGTGTTTTCGCTCGCCGTGCAGTTGCCTTGCTGAACTTGCCATAGGAAGCAGACAGGATCCTCGCAGGGGATGAACTCAACCAGGTGGGGGCAGGCATCCGACCCACTGCCGGACACCCACAGCACCTCCCGCTTCCTTTGGATAAAACCTGTCACAAAAACACCAAAGAAGAGATTTGTCGTACTGGGATACTTCGATACTTTTCGCTTCGGTTATCGCTGGTTGCCTGCTACGTGGATTTGGAATTAAATTGTGTTTATTGTCATTGATATCAACTTATCGTGCATAGTGTTGGGTTGCGGCCGAATCCATCCCTCAGCTGGCCTGACCCAGCTCACGGGCCCCCTGTTTGACACCCCTGTTGCAAGTGATTAAATAGTTTAAAAAAGGCAAATTTATTAAATTTGTGAACAAGTTTTTGTCCGCATGATTCATTATTTTGTAATTTCTTTCTCTTTTTAAATAATTGGAATATAAAGCTATAACTTTCAGTCTGATTAAAAAAAAAACAAGTATTATTTTTATGAATATTATAATTAATACGGTGGCGCAGTGGTTAGCACGTGTGCGGCACAGTTCTACGGTCTTGGGAACCTCCTGTGTGGGTTCAAATCCAGCTGATTTCCTGTGCGGAGTTTGTATGTTCTCACCGTGCTTGCGTGGGTTTCCTCCGGGCACTCCGGTTTCCTCCCACATTCCAAAGACATGCATTTCAGGTGGATTGGCCGGTCCAAATTGTCCCTAGGTGTGAATGGGCAAGTTGTCTGTCCCTGTGTGCCCTGCGATTGGCTGGCAACCAGTTCAGGGTGTCCCCTGCCCACTGCCCGATGATTGCTGGGATGGGCTCCAGCACCCCCGCGACCCTACTGAGTATAAGCAGTTAAGCTAATGAGATGAGATGAGATAATACATACAGCCCATTGTAAAAGTCTTCCACTCGTTAGCTGGATAATAATTACGCTGTAACTTGGGATTTAACTATGTTTTAACTTGTTATCAAGTTTTTTCTAAATCTATATATTATTCTAGGAAAAAAAAACAACATATTTCAAATAAGCAAAAAATATATGCAAGTGAACAAAAATATACTTTAGTACCGTATTTTCCGCACTATAGGGCGCACCGGGTTATAGGGCGCACCCCGAAAAAATAGTTTTTGGTCCTATATCTTCCATACATAAGGCGCACCGGATTATAGGGCGCACCCCCAAAAAATAGTTTTTGGTCCTATGTTTTCCATACATAAGGCGCACCGGATTATAAGGCGCTACAATGGGAACGTGGACAAAACAGTCTGATGGTTCAGTCCAACTGATTAGCCCCTTAACATTCCCAAAGCTTGCAAAGAAGCAAATACGTGTCTCAGACACGAGCGGATGCGGTGTCCGTACGATGTCACTCAAATGCATCATTCCAAATATCATTCGGAAGGTTAAAGTCTTGGGATTCAAGAAAAGCCAACCATTCCTTAGTTTCTATTTTCTTTTTCGCTCGCAACTTTACTGTGCATATGTCAATAAACACTTGGAATTGAATTTGGAATTTAAAAAAAGACCCATCACACAAACGTCGAAATCACTCTGAAACAAGATACTGGGAAAATATATAGCCAGAGTAGCTCACCGAAGTCGTTGCGTTCAATAATAATGTGGAACCATAGTCCTCTTAAATCCGTGAGTGTAGTAAATCCAGGAGAGTAAAATATTTACAAATACAGAATGGTAAAACATGTTTCTTCTATGCTGTAAACAACCAAACTTGCTATTCACATTCATCTTTTTTGGCCAATTGCAGGCTTTGTTTGGCCCTTTAGCCTATGCGAGCCTGTAAATGATAAAAAGGATCCGCCTCCCTTTACCTCCGAATAACTTTAGCCGATAGCGATCGATTCAAATGATGATTGACATTGGCTGGGAAATGAAACGACGGCATATGTATACCAGCATACACCGCGGACCACATCGCCTACGAGGAAAAATCTAGTCGACGGCTGCTTCCTTTAGTTGCGAGACCTTGCGACTTAATATTGATCCATATATAAGGCGCACTGTATTATAAGGCGCATGGTCAGCTTTTGAAAAAAATAAAGGCTTTTAGGTGCACCTTATAGTCCTGGTCTGTTTTCTCCTGCCTTTTACCTGTTGGCGACCTGTTTCTGGACCCGTTTCTGTCCTGCTCTTCCGACCCAGCCATCGACCTGTTTTGCCCTGTTTCCTGCCTGATACTTGTTTCCGACCATTCTTCTGGACTCGATTACCGCCCTTGCTCTGTCCCGGCTACTGACCAGCTTTCCTGCCACCCACGACTATCCCCGCTCGACAGGGAAGTGCCATTTCCGCGTTCCAGCCTTCAGCTACCCCTGTCCAGGGTTGAGTAGGGTTACTTTAACTTGATTACTTTCAATTACTTTTGGATTACTCCAATACCAAATATGCTAATAAAAGACAAAATAAACTAAATAAGAATAAAATGATGACTCACAACACGTGATACGCTTTCTCTCCTGGCTTTGATCTCTTTGATCTCCGGCAAAACGAACATCAAATGTGACAGAAACAAAATGAAAATAAATCCAAACAGCTTGCCGACATCATTTTTGCCGTTCCGGGTATTCCGTTACTCCACAAGCTTGCACAAAATTTTCTCATTTTATTCCTATTTAGTTTCTTTTGTCTTTTATTAGCATATTTGGTATTGGAGTAATCCAAAATTAATTGAAAGTAATCCAGTTAAAGTAACCCTACCCAACCCGTGCATAGTTTTCTGCAGCAGACAACAGAAAGTAAATGCTATCACAAGGGACAGGTTGTAGGTGACTGTGTTGGGTGGGAGTGTCTGTGTACTTGATAGTGATAGGCTGGGGTATGCTGCCAGTCATAGAGCAGGGCGGGCACTAAGTCAAGGGGTCCGCCCCAAACAAACGGCGACAGTTAGCCTTTAGCAGCCCCTTACACTGCCAAGAATTGTATCCATTAAATCGGAGATTGCAACAAAAAAAAAATAAAGAAAGAAAAAACTAAGGAGATAAGGACTAGGAGAGAAGGACATACAGAAAAGGAAGGAAAAAATGAAAGAAGAAAGAAATAAGAATGAAACAAGAATGAAACAAGAATGAAGCAAGAATGAAACAAGAATGAAACAAGAATGAAACAAGAATGAAACAAGAATGACACAAAAACAAGAAAGAAACAAAGAAAGAAAGAAGGAATAAAATAAGAAAGAAAGAAACAAGAAAAACAGATTCACAGACCGACAAAAGGGGACTGACAGGACAGAGTTTAAATACTGACAGGGAACCAATCTGTCAACAAGCTGCAGCTGGCGCCACATGGGCAGGGCCAATTGGGCGCCATGGCAACCGTGACACTGCACATACACATTACACAAAAGTACAAAAAAATGGAGGGCTTCCCCTTTCTGTGTAAGAAAGCGATTTAAAGAGCGGCTGGATCAAAATGTGCCAGGTCTCTGTAATTATTAAAATCCTGTCCCAAATGTATTCGTTTCCCACGAGTTGTAACTCCAGGTCATATAGCTTTATAGATAATGGATCTGGTGTTGTTGAGGTGCAGGCTCAGCAGGGGTGGCTGATGATCACTATTCCTTTGGTCTGTTGTGACTTTCCTCAAACACCCATTCAATTTATTTTTCAATGTAACAAGCCGCATAAATACTAGCTGGAGCTATAGCCGTACTTCGCGGTCTTTTTTGGTAACCACATTGACATATTCGCCCACTGTTTGACTGACAGGATACACCGGCCTATCCCAGTCGAGCATCCGGAGAGTCAGGCCCACCCACCACACAAACAGTTCATAGCGTGCACCCTTGATAGCATATGCTGTCTGCTGCAGAACACAATACATGATATGGTGATATCAATGACAATAAAAAAAAAAAGTATCAAAACTAAAAAATTGAACCGCGATATAGTGGTGGTTTACTATAGTTTATTTTTTACACTGATAATCAATTCCTCCTTATCTTTTTTCACCCCCGTAACTCACTTCAAAGGATGAAATTGCCTCAGAGCGAAATTCATAATAAAAGCAATTCTCTTTTCATTCCAATAAACACACATTCTCCCCGATTTGATAACTGAATGGTTTACCAGGAAACAACTTCAGTAATTCCTATCCATGCCGACAGAGAGAAACGTTTGAGATGAAATAATGTCAACTCTGCCCTGGCCACTTCCCTGGGGTATTTCTTCTTACTCTACCGGAGAAGTGGCCACATTCATCTTCAGATATACTCATTTTAACAAAGTCCTGACATTTGGCACGGAGGTTTCACAATATTTCCTTCCACAGGTGGAACATCTAATCTCCAGGCGGGTCACAATGAATCCTCCGGCAATTTACTAATATGACCCGGTGGTTCGCGGGGCTTCGTGTGTTAGGTTGCTTGGAAAACCTCAGAAAATGCGGGTTGATTATTATTAAAGCTTTGAAAACTCTCTCGGTGTACCGGCTTTCTTTGTAAATATGCGTAACCATGTATAATATGTATTTGCAACTGTATATTTTTGTAATGTATTTATTTTAGAGACTTATTGTGATGTGTTTTCTAAGAGCGAATCCAAAAGAAGGGGCGGAACAAATGCGGGCTGACGGGAAGTGGGGTAAAGAGTTAAATCTCTTTGTTGTTGCAGCGGACAATAGTGGATATACATTTTTCCCACCCTTAACTTTGGAAATATACATTTTTTTTTTCAACGGGACCTGGACTTTAAAGGTTTGCATTAAATTCGAACTACCGGTATCATTTTCCGATCATGTTGCCGATTGTTGTGGATGGATTGTGTACTATATCTGCAGATACAATCGCGTCACCCAAAGTCAGCTTTGGGTTAAACTTGTGACTGTGTTACATGTTTAAATGTTGGCGCATGCGGCTTATATACAGGTGCGGCTTGTGTAAGGACAAAACTAATTATGTCTGCAAAAATGTGGTGCGTGCGGCTTATAATTAAGTGTGCTCTATAGTTCGGATTTTACGGTAACTACTTATTCAGCAATGCTTTCAACATTGCTGAGATCCGCAACACCCGACAACAAAAATAAATAAATAAATAAAAATCAGCAGTGGTGTTCGGGAAATATTTTCATAATTGACGTACCTGCGGGTCACACTGATTATTTGATGCTACTGCGCTGTGTGAAGATACAGGATTACTGTCAGCATCGCAACCTTGGGTGAAATCATTACAAAGGCTCCATTAAATAAAGCCCACAGTTAAATGCATCACATCAGAGTCTGATCTGAGAGTTGGGGAAAACATGAAAATTGGTATCAGCGGGGAGGATTCTAAAAGCAGCTGATACAGCGTTGTTGCTTTCTGGTTTGTATCATTTCAATTTTTGGTTGATGTAAGGACCAGTGTTCCCTCTAAGCTGCGCGCGTGCGCACAAGAAAATCTAGCCAGCCAGCGCACAAAAATGAGGGCTCAAAATTACTAATTAAGAAGCGACTTAAGTCAAAGTTACAGTGCATGAAGGTAAAAATACACGGGTTCCCCTGACGTTGTGCCCTAAATGCGGTATTTGGAAGTCGAGTCGAAGTAGAACGAGGTCGAGTAAAGTCAGTGGAGTTTGTCGAGAACCGGCTTCTTCGGCTCGGCTCATTAAAAGGAACCGGCTCTTTAGGGTCCGAAACGGCTCTTCGGGTTGTTTTTGCTTCTTTAATCCCAACATGACCAAATATTGTGTAAAATTATGCACAAAATGACTTAAAGGAAGGGGGGATAGATCAAAAAAGAAAAAAAATACCAAAATGAAAGAGTAGTGAAAAGCTGAGGAAAAAAGAAACAAAAGGAAGAGAAAAAAGAAGGAAAGATTTAGAAAAAAGCCAGAAAAAAAGAAAAAGAGTCATAGGAAAAAAGTAAATAGAGAACAAAAATAAAAAATTAACAGCTCGGAAAAAATAAACACAATGAGATTTTTTTTCAAGGAATTAAAAAAAAGTAGAAAAAAACCAGGCAGAAAGAAGAAAAAGTTTGTGTTGCATTCAAATAATTTCCAATCATATCAAGTGAATCTTGTTGCCAACATTGTACTTCCACTAAAAAATGCGATTAAGTACAGTTCTGTATCTTACAACCGACTAAATAAGCCCCCAAAAATGTTAATATTATGCGACAAAATATGTCAGGAAATAAAAAGAAATGGATATCTTGTGAAAGAATTTTAAGAACATACGACGTTTATAGGCCGTACAACCTTTGCAATGGTACATGAGTCAATTCATTCAAAAGTGAAAACAAATTTTGCATTGCCGGAAACTCATCAAAATGTAACTCGATATCAAGTTTTGGACATGTTTGATAATGAATTATCTTGCCACACTTGGGATTATGGTTGCTCACTGTTGTTTCAAGCGTTGCTCACCGACTTTGTGTGAAAGCTCAGACCCCTGGAAAATTACAGGGAACATTGCCTCTCTGAAAAAAAAAATCATGGTTTACTGTCAACTTCTTAAAATTAAACAGCAATGAAACTGAATTCCTTCTCTTTGGCTCCAAATCCACCCTATCGAGAGCTATAAATGTAAATGGTCTGCATTTATATAGCGCTTTTGAAGTCAGTGAAGACCTCCCAAAGCACTTTACAATGTGCTTCACACTTTTCCCTTTTTACACACTAACTAACCGATAGCAGCGTCAGCCATGCAAGGCAACTGCCTGCTATTGGGGGCACTAGGGGTTCAGTGTCTTGCCCAAGGACACTTCGACATATAACACGGAGGAGCCGGGAATCGAACCTGCGACTTCTTGATCCCAAAGCTGGCACCTTCTCACTCTCCACTTCCTTATTATTTCCCTCTCATCAGGTCAAGAGTCTGGATGTCACCACATCACCCCTGTCCTTCAACAACTCCGCTGGTTCCCGATGAACCAAAGAACCACCTAGAAAACCCTGTTGGACACCTGTAAGGCTAATCTTGCATACCTGTCATCCTGTACGGTTTTGCCATACAAAGAACGTTGATTATGCATTTTAAGACGTGTACGACGTACAAGAAAATCTGTACGGAAAAATGCAAATTTATCGATTATGGGTACCATCCGGTATATATCGACTATGACAAAACGGCAAATCAATCGAGTCAAACGAGTTTGCCGCGGTAGCCTCTATCTCTGTATTGTTTTTTTTTTTTCGTTGCAAACGAAGCAAGCGGTTTGATGCTACTGTGCGCATGCGTCTGCCGCCTGGGGATTTCATGTGGTAGTTTGCGTAGTGAAAGGAAGTCTGTCTCTGTTTAGCGAACTGGCTTTTTTGGCTCAGCTCATTCAAGAGAGCCGGCTCTCAAACGACTCACTTGCTTTGATGCCTTATATTATGATGTTGTATAAAGAAGAAAAAAGGAAGTATGAAAGGAGAAAACGAAAAAAGACAGGTTTGCAATTATCCCTTTAATCAGTATATTTCCAACAAAAATTTAATGCGGAAAATGAATTAATAATTTGAATAAGAAAATGTATTATTATACTCAATTATCTCATCATCTCATCAGCCGTACCGCTTATCCTCATTAGGGTCGCGGGGGGGCTGGAGCCCATCCCAGCCATCTCCGGGCAGTGGGCAGGGGACACCCTGAACTGGTTGCCAGCCAATCGCAGGGCACACAGGGACAGACAACTCATTCGCTCATTCACACCTAGGGACAATTTGGACCGGCCAATTCACCTGAAATGCATGTTTTTGGAATGTGGGAGGAAACCGGAGTGCCCGGAGGAAACCCACGCAAGCACGGGGAGAACATACAAACTCCGCACAGGAAGTCTGGAGCTGGATTTGAACCCACGACAGGTTCCCATGACATGAACTGTGCCGCACAAGCGCTAACCACTGCGCCGCCGTGCTGCCTTATACTCAATTATATTTGCATATATTTTGTCCTTCTACAGTGAACGTTCAAGCGACTCAGGATCTCACAACAAACTGTGTCATGGAACCGGACCAGGAGGCAGGAAGAGTGAACTCAATTGCGTAACGATCAGTTACTTTTATTTAGAAAATAAAAGTTGTCCAACACGCAGGGACAAAAACAAAACAAAAACAGACTTACAGGCAATCAGAAATTCAAGACTAGGTAATACTCACAAACAGGCTTCAAGTTACTAACTCAGACAAACGGGCATGACAGGTCTTCCTTGAGTCAAACAAAACCGAACAGAGCAAAACAGAACAATCCAGAACCGACTAATGCAATGATCCAGCAACCGGCAGTCCCCAAAACCCGCCCTTAAGAACCACACACGCAATTTAGACAATCTGTTACAGCCGGTGCCAAGGGGCAGGACCAGCTGGTTGTCATGGCGACCATGCTGGACATGACAAAATGTTAATGAACAATATATATGATATAACGAAACACATGTACAATATAACATGGTAAGCTACATAAATAAACACGTTTGAAAAAAAATATGGTGTAAGATTATTTTGTATTTTGGAGCCCTGGAGCGCAACAGGTATGATCTTAGCTTCTCTCCCTAGTTTTATGACCTGTTTCACATTGCCAAACCATCCTGGGCCCTCAGATTTTCCTGCTCTCTCCATCCCACAGGACCTACTGTTCCTCTCTGCTTCATGGGGAACAGAGTTTTCAGCTGCTCTTCCCAGCTCTAGAAATCATTCCACCGTCTGTCCAACTTGAAATCCAGACTCAAAACCCACCTCTTCAGACTTACCATCCATCCATCCATTAGCTTATCCTCAGTAGGGTCGCGGGGGTGCTGGAGCCCATCCCAGCTATCTTCGGGCAGCGGGCAGGGGACACCCTGAACTGGTTGCCAGCCAATCGCTGGGCACACAGGGACAGACAACTCGCTTGCTCATTCACACCTAGGGACAATCTGGACCGGCCAATTCACCTGAAATGCATGTTTTTGGAATGTGGGAGGAAACCGGAGTGCCCGGAGGAAACCCACGCAAGCACAGGGAGAACATACAAACTCCGCACAGGAAGTCCCGTAGCTGGATTTGAACCCATGACCTCAGAACTGTGCCGCACACGTGCTAACCACTGCGCCGCCATGCTGCCCTCTTCAGACTTACCCATCATTAATATTTAGTTTTTCTTTCCTGGTTTTCTTTTTGAACTGCACCTAGCAAATCATTTCCTGAATCGTGGTTACCGCATACGTCATCAACTCTAGCATTGACTTGGGGTTTACAAACCACTTATTTAAATTACTTGGCAAACGCTTCATGGATTCGAACCAAGAAACAGAGCGCTGCTACTGAAGAATTGTATACATTTGACTATAAAGGATTTTATACGATTGAATAAAAATGACATTTAATGCAAAATATATTCACTGACTGGGCTTTAGTTCAATGACAGGGCACTCTGTTCCAAATGCAGAATATTTTGTCTAGGGAATTTTGATAGCAGGACTCTGACGCTTTAAAATGGGCTCCAGCACCCCCGCGACCTTACTGAGGATAAGCGGTGCAGATAATGGATGGATGGATTGATATTCACTGGCTTGGTTGTGGTGCAATGTCAGGGCACTCTAGTAGAAAATGTTGTTTACAGGAACGGCGGGAACCGGACATAAGCCTGATAAGATAATCAGCACATCCAGACGCAGAAAGGCCCTGATGACATAGAAATGCTCGGTGTTGTTTTGGTTGTTCCAGACGTCATGACGCACTTCCCCGAGATGGTGAAAGCCATGGGGCTTCATTGGCTCGCCCATGGGAGGAGCCGGCACACCATTCTTGCGGGGAGACGTGGGCCAATAAGGAGAGAGCTAAAGGACTTTGGAAGAGGGCTTCCCATAGACTCCAACGTCACTAATTCGGTCGTTTTCGATGGAGTACACCGAGTTAAATTATTAATGAAAATAAATCTGCCCCCGTGTGGAAATGTCGACTTTCCTGTTCATCTTTTCCGTCAAGAAATGAGAACGCATAAATTGTTGGGTGAATGTAAGTGTGTTTGGTAATGGAGTCAGATAACTAATTCGAACAATTTTGGTAAACGACACATTTTGATACTAATTCCGAACACTACCTATCCATAATAAATCGTCTCACATGACCCCCTCCCTTCCCTCAACTGTTTTTGGATTGTTGTATCTATTGCTTGTTATATTCTTGTATTATTTTAGTTTTATAGTCGGTGTGCAGTGACCTTGGGTGTCCTTGAAGGCGCTTTGAAATAAAATGTGTTATCATTATTACCGTAAATTCCGGACTATAAGCCGCTACTTTTTTCCCAAATGTACAAATCTGCGGCTTACTCAGTGATGCGGCCAATTTATGTCATTTTTTTACCAGCCGCCAGCGGCGCTCGAGTACAAAGGGTAAGATTTAGACCGGTGGAATATATGCGCCGAGGAAGACTGCAACAACATACCCTCATCATGCAAATTGCAAAAAAAAAGGCACATGACGCAGCTTTCAAGCTAAATGCAATCAAGCAGTCCGATAAAGAAGGAAACAGGGCTACTGCACGTGAATTTTACTTTGCGAGCGTGTTGCTAGCGTGTTTTTGAATAAGCGTGGGACGACGTCTGTATGACAAAGTTATTAGGAGGAAGATAAGGACGGTGTATCGTGGTCATTACAAGTACGGTATGTTTTCTTAGCAGAACCGTTTACTGTTTTGCGAGCGTGTTTCTAGTAGCGTTTTGCTACCCTTCACAGGCACGGTTTGGGATGAAAGTTACAATATTATTATTAAAGCTTCGAAAACTCTCTCGATGTATCATATTTCTTTGTAAATATGTGTAACCATGTATAATATGTATTTGCAACTGTATATTTTTGTAATGTATTTATTTTAGAAACTTATTCTGCACAAGCAAATGAGAAAGAAGGGGCGGGGCAAACGCGGGCTGACGGGAAGTGGAGTAAAGGTGAGACGTGTTTGTGGACGCGGCCGACAATAGTGGATATATATTTTTCCAACCCTTACCTTTGGAAATATATATTTTTTCCCTGGATTACTTTCAATGGGCACCCGGACTCTGCAGGTCTACATTAAACCTTAAGTACCTGTATCATTTTCCGTTCACTTTGATTTTTGGACTGTGTCGGGTATGGGTTAATTTTGTGTTTGTGTTGCATTTTTTCAATGCGAGCGCATGCGGCTAATATACAGGTGCGGCTTGTGTATGTACAAAATCGGTTATCCTCCCGAAATGTGGTGGGTGCGGCTTATAATCAGGTGCGCTCTATAGTCTGGAATTTACGGTAAGTCTGACAGGCCGTATGTTTGAGGCAACAGCCACAAATATAATGTATCACCGAAGAAGAATCTGCTACAACTGGAAATGTCTAAATGACAATGTCTAGGACACGAACGTCCCACGGAGACCCGAGCCGGCGCTGACCCAAGCGTCCCCCGTGGGAAGCTTTTAGGAACGTTTACGGGCGTCTGCGGCGGCTTCAAGGTCGCGTTGAACTTTTAGTGCCGCCGAAAAACCCGACGTGTCTCGTGAGCCCGTCTGAAGGCTGAAACGCACCTGTTCACCTGCGACATCCGGCAGACATTTTTTTTGCACATACACACAAACACACACTCCCGGGAAGCATCTTATCGTCTTCCTCTTGGGGATGGAGAATCGAACCCCTGACATGCTCGCTTTCTGGTTTTCATCTTTTTTTTCAGCCATCTCCTCCACCAGTCATTTATCAACCGTAGCAAAAAAAACACATTTCCTTGACTTGTCTTCTCCTATTTACTGTATTCTCGTGCTTATCGCCATACTGTTAAACAGTGTCCCCCTCATTGCAATTGCGCACTGCTCGCACATTCTCAGCGCACAAGAAAATCTAGCCGGCGCACAAAAATAAGGGCTCAAAATTACTAATTAAGAAGAGACTTAAGTCAAAGTTACAGTGCATGAAGGTAAAAATACACGGGTTCCCCTGACGTTGTGTCCTAAATGCGGTATTTTGAAGTCGGGTCGAAGTAGAACGAAGTCGAGTAAAGTTAGTAGAGTTTGTCGAGAACCGGCTTCTTCGGCTCGGCTCACTAAAAGGAACCGTCTCTTTCGGGTCCTAAATGGCTCTTCGGGTTGTTTTTGCTTCTTTAATCCCAACATGAACAAATATTATGTAAAATGATGCACAGAATGACTTAAAGGAAGGGGGGAATAGAACAAAAAAGAAAAAAATACCAAAATGAAAAAGGAGTGAAAAGCTGAGAAAAAAAAGAAACAAAATGAAGAGAAAAAAAGAAGAAAACATTTAGAAAAAAGCCAGAAAAAAAGAAAAGAAAGACATGTAGGAAAAAAGTGAATAGAGAACAAAAAGGAAAAAGTAACAGCTTGGAAAAAATAAACACAATGAGATTTTTTTTAAAGGAATTTAAAAATAAGTAGGAAAAAAAGAAAGAAGAAAAAGTTTGTGTTGCATTCAAATAATTTCCAATTATATTAAATGAATCTTGTTGCCAACATTGTACTTACACTAAAAAAAGTCATTAAGTACAGTTCTGTATCGTCCAACCGACTCAATAAGCCCCCCAAAATGTGAATATTATGCGACAAAATATATCAGGAAATAAAAAGAAATGGATATCTTGTGAAAGAATTGTAAGAAGGCCGTACAACCTTTGCAATAGTACACGAGTCAATTCATTCAAAAGAGAAAAATAATTTTGCATTGCCGGAAACTCCGCAAAATGTCACTTGATGTCACGTTTTGGACATGTTTGATAATTATCTTGCCACACTTGGGATTATGGTTGCACACTGTTGTTTCAAGCGTTGCTCACCGACTTTGTGTGAACGCTCAGACCCCTGCAAAATTACAGGGAACATTGCTGTTAACCCTCATTCAACACGGTTAACAGGGACCAAACCCCACTGTAATGTGCAAAATCCACGGCGTAGCACATCCCCAGGGGGTCACGTTGGCTGGTGCCCAGAAAGTGGCTTGGAACTGGTGCAGACCTGTTGATCCCAATGTTTATTTAAAATGAAGCATCATGAGGGAATGCGGCGGACGATGACGCAATGTGGTTTCTGCCAAAGCCTCTGAATGTCAAAGTGAAGAAATTCAACAAAGAATGGGTAAATCACAGGAGTGACTATGACTTGTCATCTAATTAGTGACACACATGAATGAAGGAACGAGTTTTCCACTGTCCCTGTGGAGCAGGGGTCAGGAACCTAAGGCTCGCGAGCCATATATGACTCTAATAAATGTGTGGCTAAAACCACTTACAGTAGGGACGAACTTATTCGGTTGGGTGAGCGTCTAAATTTCGACTTTTCGGGCACTTTTTATACCGCTCATGATATACCGAGCGAACTTCAAAGAGACCCGGCTTCGTTGTGGACATCCATCCCTCTTAATAAGCGGCGACGGCGGAGACGCCGTTCGGAAAGGAAACGCGGCTGCCGTGCAGGTAGATGTGTGAAGCGTGTGAAGTCTAAGCAGCAAGATGGACACGAGGATGGACGGGAGGATGTAACTAATTCCACCATTCATTCCTCGCCGGACAACCGAAGCTTTAAACTCAGCGCTCACGAACGGCCACAACGCCGGGAGCTTTTGAAGATCTCGACAAAGACTACAAAGAGTTCAGCTAAGTCAAATGATTCAGCAAAGCTAAAATTTGGTCTTTTGAATGTTAGATCCCTCGCCCCTAAAGCTTTACTTGTAGATAATATTATTCGTGATTATAAACTGAATTGTATGGGTCTTTGTGAAACGTGGTTACGCCCGGATGAGTACTTAGCGCTTAATTATGCTTCTCCACCAGACTACCAGAGTAGTCATACAGCACGCACGCTGAAAAGGGGTGGTGGTGTTGCGCTAATCTCCGAAAAATCGCTTAAATTTAATCCACGGACCGCTAATAATTACAAAACGTTTGAGGCTCTTGTGACGCGGTCCCCTCAATTGTCAATTGATGTAATAACTATCTATCGTGCTCCTGGGCCATACACAACTTTCTTAGACGAATTCGCTGAACTTTTGTCTGAACTAGTAACCTATGCAGACAAAATTATAATTATGGGAGACTTTAATATTCATATGAATGACCCACACAGTTCACTCACTATTGCGTTTAGTTCTTTACTTGATGGATTTGGTTTTACTCAACTAGTTGATTTGCCAACCCATAAAAATGGGAACACGCTAGACTTGATTCTGACTCGAGGAGTTTTAACCTCAAACATTATGGTGCTACCGTGTACTACCGTTATCTCCGATCATTATTTAGTGACATTTGAGGTGCTAACTAAATGTAGTGTTAAAAAAGCTGAAGGATTTAGCGGACGCAATATAAGCACTGGCACAGTTTCTGAGCTCCTTGAACTCCTTCCTGAAGCAGTTGCGTCCTTTCCTAAATACACTGGCTCGATTGACTCACTCACGAATGAGTTCAATACCACCCTGACTAGTGTGATGGATACCATAGCGCCCTTAAAACTAAAATCACGTCCTAAAAGACGCACACCTTGGTTTACTGATGAAACTAGAACCCTTAAAAAAGAATGCAGGAAATGGGAGAGAAAATGGCGCGCTACCAAGCTTGAGGTTTTCCATCAAACCTGGTGTGATAGCTTGTTAAAGTATAAAGCGGCCCTTGCCTCTGCAAAATCGGCCTACCTTTCGAAGGTGATTGCGTCTCAAAAGAACAACCCCAAAGCCCTTTTTGACACTGTAGCATCGCTTACAAGGCAACAGACTACCGCTGATAGTTCGACACACTCTGCTCAGGACTTAATGGTCTTCTTCACTAAAAAGATTCAATGCATACAGGAAGAAATTGCTAAAGATACTATTAGTACCACTCATATTAAAGAACTGAAACTTACAGATGCACGACAGGGTGGCTGCCCAGGGAAAATGGCCGGTTTTAGTGAACTGTCACTTGATGATCTCAAACAAGTGGTGACTGCGGCCAAACCGACAACTTGCCAGTTCGACCCGCTCCCAGGTTCACTTATTAAAAGTCTTTTTAGCGTCATTGGGCCTTCAGTTCTAAATATTATAAATACATCACTCTCCTCAGGTGTAGTTCCAGCAGCTTTTAAGTCCGCCGTTATTAAACCCACACTAAAACGACCCAACCTTGATCCAGAAATCTTAAGTAATTACAGACCTGTGTCAAACCTACCTTTCCTCTCTAAAGTACTCGAAAGAGTAGTGGCACAGCAGCTGAATGCTTTCATATCTGAGAACAACCTTTTTGAATCGATGCAATCAGGATTCAGGGCTAACCACTCTACTGAGACAGCGCTGATCAAGGTAACAAATGATCTCCTAATGTCAATGGATTCTGGCGCTTCATCACTTTTGCTGCTGCTGGATCTTAGTGCTGCTTTTGACACAGTGCGCCACAATATCCTACTAGAACGGTTGGAAAAATGGATTGGTCTCTCAGGAACCGTCCTCTCGTGGTTCAGATCCTACCTCTCAGATAGGACGCACTGTGTGAAATATGGTGAAACGACATCTGAGCCCTTTAATGTTACCTGCGGTGTTCCGCAGGGTTCTGTGCTCGGCCCCCTACTTTTCAACATTTACATGCTTCCATTAGGTGATATTATCCGCAAGTACAATATCAGCTTCCACTGCTACGCAGACGACACTCAACTATATCTTCCGTTGGAGGAATCTTCCACACTAAACTGTGGAAATTTGGAGGCCTGTCTCACTGAGATAAAAGAGTGGATGTCACTCAATTTCTTGCGTCTTAACCCTGAAAAGACCGAAATGTTAGTCATTGGTCCTTCTAAATGCCGTGACTTCTTCTCAAAAACTGCTGTGAACCTTGACAAATGTCACATCACACAGAGTGACTCAGTTAAAAATTTAGGTGTCATATTTGACCCTGATCTATCATTTGAGATGCATGTAAAGCAAATTACTAGAACTGCCTTCTTCCATCTTCGCAACATTGCTAAAATCCGTTCAATACTGTCTCAGTCTGATGCGGAAACAATAATTCATGCATTTGTTACCTCCCGTCTCGACTACTGTAATGCACTACTTTCCGGTCTCCCGAAGTCCAGAATCAAGTCTCTTCAGCTAGTACAAAATGCCGCAGCGAGGCTTTTAACTAGGACAAAAAAGTACGATCACATAACACCGATTTTGGCTAACCTGCATTGGCTCCCAGTTAGCCAAAGATGTGACTTCAAAGTTCTCTTAGTACTGTACAAAATCATACATGGACTTGCTCCCTCTTATCTTTCAGATCTGATCTGCCGCTATGTCCCGGTCCGAAGCCTGCGATCTGAGAGTGCCGGTCTTCTGGTGATCCCGAGAGCAAAGAAGTCTTCTGCTGGTTCGAGAGCGTTCTCCATCCGGGCACCGGTGCTGTGGAATGCTCTTCCCCCTGAGATCCGATCTGCAACCTCAGTGGAAATGTTTAAATCTAAACTTAAAACTCACCTCTACTCTATTGCATACGAATAACCTACTCCTCTTGTCGGTTGACAATAGTCTGTGTAATATAGTGTAACAATCTGTGAAGCCCTTTGAGACTCTTCGTGATTTAGGGCTATACAAAAATAAATGACTTGACTTGACTTGACTTCCATGAGTACATATAGCTCGGAGATAAAATAGAAACTGCGCCAAAATTTTATGTACAGTTTCGAGTAAATACGATTGTCACGCATGCAAAGTCGAGGCAATACTCATAGTCAGGAGAGTTCTGTCCAGGATATATAGGACACAATTTTAGCCACAGTTTACAGTCAACGTGTCACACCAACAGACACTGTTTTGTCTGTAAATTGCTATGTATTTGCTGGGAATTTCCCTGCGGGGATGAATAAAGTATCCATCTATCTATCTATCTATCTATCTAGACATCCATCTATCTAGACATCCATCTATCTAGACATCCATCTATCTATACATCCATCTATCTAGACATCCATCTATCTAGACATCCATCTATCTAGACATCCATCTATCTAGACATCCATCTAGACATCCATCTAGACATCCATCTATCTAGACATCTATCTAGACATCCATCTATCTATCTATCTATCCAGACATCTATCCATCTATCTATCTATCCAGACATCTATCTATCCATCCATCCATCCATCCAGACATCTATCTATCCATCCATCCATCCATCCATCCAGACATCTATCCATCCATCCATCCATCCATCCATCCATGAAATGAAAATGAAATGAAAATGAAATGAAAATGAAATGATCTGCATTTATATAGCGCTTTTCAAGTCAATGACTTCCCAAAGCGCTTTACAATGTGCTCCACATTTCCCAATAGTGGCCTTGCAGCCATGTAAGGCGCTAACCTGCTTATTGGGGGTATTAGGGGTTCAGTGTCTTACCCAAGGACACTTCGACATGTAACACGGACGAGCCGGGATTCGAACTGGGATCTCTTGATCCCAAGACAAGCACTCTACCTCCTGAGCTACTGCCGCCCCATCCATCTATCTATCTATCTATCTATCTATCTATCTATCTATCTATCTATCTATCTATGTCGTTATGTATATGGAAGATCACCAAGTATTCTATGTTCATTGTTTAGACACTTCATAATTAAAACCCAACAAAAACACAACAATCTCCAAATTCATGGAAGCCCTAGCAAAGCACCTAGAGGAATTTGGTTGGGTAAGCAGTAGAAATGCATGCAACTATACACAGGACAGGACACGCGCACCCATTCTTAATGCACAGAGTCGTCTGCACCGCAAGTAAATACATTGGTATCCTTGTTTGCAGTATTTTATGACATTTTCAAAAAAGAACTTGGATTGCACCCTGTTTTAAAACCATTACTTAAAACATAGTGACAGTAACTGCAGGAGGGAGACAAATTTTGGTTGGTATATTTATATTGATATGGGACACACCCTTTGGTATTATAATCAATTATCACCCAGTGAAATAACATAAGCTGAAGAATTAGCTTTTGTCTGGAGAGTTTGGTTGAGTTTTGTCTTAAAATGTATGGTGTGGGTCTTTCCCCCCAAATAATTCAAGTACTGTATTTTCCGCACTATAAGGCGCATCTAAAAGCCTTTATTTTTTTCAAAAACTGACCATGCGGCTTATAATACAGTGCGCCTTATACATGGATCAATATGAAGTCGCAAAGTATCGCAACAAAGGCAAGCAGCCGCCGACTAGATTTTTCCTCGTAGGCGATGTGGTCCGCGGTGTATGCTGGTATACATATGCCGGCATTTCATTTCCCAGCCAATGTGTCAATCATCATTTTAATCGATCACTATTGGCTAGAGTTTTTCGGAGGTAAAGAGGGCGGATCCTTTTTATCATTTACAGGCTCGCATAGGCTAAAGGGGCGAAACAAAGCCTGCAATTGGCCGAAAAAGATGAATCTGAATAGCAAGTTTGGTTGTCTACGGCATGGAGGAAACATGTTTTACCATTCTGTATTTGTAAATATTTTACTCTCCTGGATTTACTACACTCACGGATATAAGAGGACCATGGTTGCACATTATTATTGAACGCAACGACTTTGGTGAGCTACTCCTGCTATATATTTTCCCAGTATCTTGTTTCAGAGTGATCTAGATGTTACTGTGATGGGTCTTTTTTTAAATTAAACTCAATTCCAAGTGTTTATTGTCACATGCACAGTAAAGTTGCGAACAAAAAAGAAAATAGAAACTAAGGAATGGTTGGCATTTCTTGAATCCCAACCTTCCGAATGATATTTGGAACGATGCATTTGAGTGACATCGTACGGACACCGCATCCGCACGTGTCTACGACACGTATTTGCTTCTTTGCAAGCTTTGGGAATGTTAAGGGGGTAATCAGTTGGACTGAATCATCAGACTGTTTTGTCGACGTTCCCATTGTAGCGCCTTATAATCTGGTGCGCCTTACGTATGGAAGATATAGGACCAAAAACTATTTTTTGGGGGTGCGCCCTATAACCCGGTGCGCCCTATAGTGCGGAAAATACGGTATGTTTGCTATTATGGCTCTTTTGGTCAAAAAGGTTCCAGACCCCTGCCATGGATTCAGATCCTAATTTTGGCAGAATAAACGGGGAGATGTCTAGTAAAGGAAAGTATCAAACTTTTCCGCCATTAAAACAATTCTTTGCGGATGGTATTTGCAGCTCTCCATCTCATTCAAGTAACTGTGCATACTAAAATTCAGAAGGCCATACATAGACAAAATTATGTATACTTGTTGTATATTGCAACTGCTCTTAAACTCTCCTGTACTTTGCACGGAATACAAATCGATAGAGTTGAACAAGTAATGCTACTACTACATAAAACAATCGTTCTTAATCTATTTTTGTAAATATTTTATTTTCTGTACAAAAATCGTTGTATGACTAACACGATTAGAAATGATCAATGCAGAAAAAAGGCAGATGTTTTCCTACATATGTAACGAAATTCCTGCTGAAATATGTTTGTATAGTTTGTGTATACGTGTCCTGCAATGATGAGTCCAACAGCGCCACCTGCTGGTATGAGTTAAGGTTTTGTTTAGCCTCTGATTTTATGACCGGAAGGCGGATATTGTTAGCAGTCTCCAGCGTGGTGCTAACGGTTAGCCACGATCTTTTGGTGCTCCGCAAAAAAATTATAAACAACATGAAAACCACAACTGACAAATCTTGCAACGTACACAGTAATGTAATTGTCAAGCTGTTTGGATTTATTTTCATTTTGTTTCTGTCGCCATTTATGTTAGTTTTGCCGTACTGGGGCGGCAGTGGCTCAGGAGGTAGAGCGCTCGTCTTGGGATCAAGAGATCGCAGTTCGAATCCCGGCTCCTCCGTGTTACATGTCGAAGTGTCCTTGGGTAAGACACTGAACCCCCAATACCCCCAATAAGCAGGTGAGCGCCTTACATGGCTGCACGGCCGCTATTGGGAAATGTGAAGCACACTGTAAAGCGCTTTGGGAAGTCTTGACTTGAAAAGCGCTATATAAATGGAGATCATTTCATTTTATTTTCATTTCATTTCATTACTCGACTTTCCCTCATAGATGTTGAAAACCAGCGGAGGTGCTAACCACATGGTGTGTGTATATTGTGTCCGTTTTTATACTTGTTATTGTAATCATTTTTGTTTTCACAAATATATAAAAAGGATGATGTTGGTTCAAATTCAGATTCAAAAAATATGTCGAGTTGAATTCA
The DNA here is from genome assembly GCF_059441175.1 of Urocampus carinirostris. NCBI lineage: Eukaryota > Metazoa > Chordata > Actinopteri > Syngnathiformes > Syngnathidae > Urocampus > Urocampus carinirostris. Next base: position 8,636,427 of record NC_142362.1, read on the forward strand.
TTTTAAAAGTTAAAACAACTATACGATCACTTGTTAAAAGTATCTTGTGAAAATTATTGTAATGGTTGATTTTCTGAACTGTATTGTATGTCAACTGAAAAGAAAACTATTTGTATGATATTGTTAGCAGTCTCCAGCGCGCTGCTAACGATGTTGAGAACCAGCGGAGGTGCTAACCACCTGGTGTGTGTATGTTGTGTTACTTATTGCAGTCTCCAGCGCACTGGTAACTGAAATAAAAGCCTCATCATGCAGTCCAGCCTGAATGTGGATCCTTGGTGGGATGGGTACACCGCAGTTACACATATACCGTAAATTCCGGACTATAAGCCGCTACTTTTTTCCCTAACTTTCAACTCTGCGGCTTATTCAGTGATGCGGCCAATTTATGTAATTTTTCTACCGGCCGCTAGCGGCGCTCGAGTGTTGCTACCATTAACTGCCCTGTCAAAGCTATATTATTATTATTATTAAAGCTTTGAAAACTCTCTCGGTGTACCGTCTTTCTTTGTAAATATGTGTAACCCATGTATAATATGTATTTGCAACTGTATATTTTGTAATGTATTTATTTGTATTTATTTTAGACACTTATTCTGATATGTTTTGCACGCGTGAACGAAAAATGAGGGGCGGAACAAACGCGGGGTGCCGAGTTTAAGTGGGGACCGCTAAAGGTGAGGGACAGACAAGGAAAGAAGAGGGGGTAAAAAGTTGGTCAAAGAAAAAGGAGTTGCGTGAGTAAATGTGTTCATCTGATATATTTTTCCCACCCTTACCTTTGGAAATATACACTTTTTTCCTTGGATTACTTTCAACGGGACCCGGACTCTGCAGGTCTGCATCAAACCTTAAGTACCGGTATCATTTTCCGTTCATTTTGTCGGCTGTGATTTTTGAACTGTGGACTTTAATAAAGGACATTTAGTTTCAATCGCGGGACTTGAAGTCGGGTTTGGGTTAATTTTGTGTTTGTGTTACATTTTTAAATGAGGGCGCATGCGGCTTATATACAGGTGCGGCTTGTGTATGAACAAAATCGGTTTTCCTCTTAAAATGTGGTGGGTGCGGCTTATAATCAGGTGCGCTCTATAGTCCGGAATTTACGGTACTTGACGACTGCTTATTTGTATAGTTTGTTTTACCTTTCTTCCCCTGCGGATCTTTGCAGCTGTCATGTACGCAGGAGCCCCAGGCTGACCACTGGGAGAGCAAACAGCGGTGCTGGCAGGGAATGGAACAGTTCTTGACAGCCAACGGTGCTTCTTGACCGCTACACAGCTTGCCAGTCACTGGCCTGGACACTGTACAAACACAAAACGTACAGCTGCTTTGAGCAAAGTGCGGATTTTATACATAAAGCGACCTATAGGGCTGCATTCATGCACCTCAAAACAGGTTCAAATACAGGTGATGTGATTCAAATCAAACCAAATTGTATTTGTAAAGCCAGACAATGAGTTGCCACACAACGTGCTGTACAAAGAACAATCAGAAAATAAATACAAACAATGTTTTCCCAACCAACAACCAGGAACACAAGAAAACAAACAATGAAAAACATAAAAATAGTGTACCGTAAAGCCGCTATTTTTTTCCCAAATGTTCAGCCCTGCAACTTATTCAGTGAAGCGGACAATTTATGTAATTTTTCTAACGGCTACCAGCGGCGCTGAAGTATAAAAGGTAGGATTAAGACCAGTAGAATATGTGCTCCAAGAAACACAGCAACCTCTAAGTTTATGCATACATTGTCTGTAAAGTAAAGGTATGTTCCGATAATGAGGAAGGCGCCCTTGATGGCGATAGTTATGAGGAGGAAGTTGAGGGCGATCTACTGTGAAACTCACAATTACAGGATGCTTTTTTTTGACAGGCACGTTTGATGCATTGCGAGCGTGATCCTACTAGCGTGTTGGTACCTTTCAAAGGCATGATTTGGGATGAAAGTTATATTATTATTATCAATGCTTTGAAAACTCTCTCGGTGAACCGTCTTTCTTCGTAAATATGTGTAACCATGTATAATATGTATTTGCAACTGTACATTTTTGTAATGTATTTATTTTTAGAGATTTATTCTGTTATGTGTTCTCCGGGCGAATCAAAAAGAAGGGGCGGAGAAAACGCGGGTTGATGGGAAGTGGGGTAAAGCGTTACCGGTGGGGTAAAGAGTTACCGGTAGATCTGTCTGTTATCACAGCGGACAATAGTGAATATATATTTTTCCCACCCTTAACTTTGGAAATATACATTTTGTTTCGTTTTCGTTTCAACGGGACCTGGACTTTACAAGTCTGCATCATACGTTAATTACGGGTATCATTTACCATTCATGATGCCGACTGTGGTTCTAGGATTGTGTACTGTCTATTAAGTTGCAATCGAGGAACCTACAGCCTGGACTGGGTTGAGATTGTGATTGAGTCTCAAGATTTAATGCGGGCGCACGCGGCTTATGCACAGGTGTGGCATGTGTCAGTACAAATTTGGCAAATCACTTAAAAAGTGGTGGGTGCGGCTTATATTCAGGTGCGCTCTACAGTCCGGATTTAAAGGTAAATTAAAAAAACAAAAACATTGAAAGATAAATACATTAATGGCAAAGCACAGACTGATCCTGTGAAAAAAATGGACTTGAAGAAGGCTCATCCACACTCATAGGGTTGGTGAAATATGGCGTCAGGAAAGGATTTTCAACCATCGAACACAACATACCATTGGCTACAAACTGGTGGGTTTATTAATGACGTGTTCCAAAAATGACATTCGATCACTTAATATGAAGGGTTTACAAACCAAATGGGGTTCTTGCGGTAATAACTAATAAATAGTGGCTTGCGATGCTGTATTTTTAATGCAACCTTGTATACGTTAAAGGATTTTATACATTTGACTACAAAGGATTTTATACAATTGACTACAAAGTACATGTATTCAGTTTGATGTAGTAGAGATATGCACTGACTGTGTTTTCATTCAAGGTACATTAGAAGGTTAGGTTGTGTGGAATGCATCAGACGTATTTCTGATAACAGAATTCCAATGAGTGCTGACGGAGAAGGCCAGAGGCGCAAGGGCAGACATCGGGCACCACTGGTATGCGAAGATTGTGGAGTCCAGCCGACACGCCCTCATGCGCGGGGAAGACCAATAAGAGAAAGCTAACGTTAACTACAGATGACACATAGCACGTAGCCAATGGGATGTCTTTTCTTTGTTTGTGAAATGTATAAATGGGCAACTGGGATGGGGACGCCGTCTCCTGTTGATAGACTTCTTCTGTTGGGAATAATAAAAATCGGCCCCCGTGTGAAATGTCTGCTTTCCTGGTCATTTTTCTCTCAAGAAACATTCATAATTGTTGGATGAATGTAGATTGTGTTTGGTTGATGGAGTCAAATAACTATTTTGAAAAATTTGGTAAACGGTACATTTTGACAGGCCAATCAACATGACATGCATGTTTTTGGAATGTGGGAGGAAACCGCAGTGCCTGGAGGAAACCCAGGCAAGCATGGGGAGAATATGCAAACTCTGCACAGGGAGGCTAGTAGCCGAATTTGAACCCACGACCTCAGAACTGTGCCGCAAAGGCACTAACCAGTCCTGCCTTATTTATAGATTTTTTATAAATATGTGAATATACAAAAGCATCAATGGATTTGAGAAACATGTCAAGATAGATGAATTAACTAGTTACATTTTAGAATGGATACAAAAATGTTGTATACCAGAGGTAGAATCAGAACCAGAAGTAAACCAGACAACATTGGCGCTGCCCATTTTGTAGCTATGACAATAAAGGTATATTCTATTCTATTGATAGGTTGGTCGTTTTGGTTGTAATATTTCTCAGAATTCACTGTGTGAATATAACTTATATAAAAACAATCTTTCACACACACACACACACACACACACACACACACACACACACACACACACACACACACACACACACACACACAAGAAGTAACGTTTCAATAATCAGTCTAATTGCATCTCTTGTACGTTTATCAGTATTTTACTCTTTTATTTTGAAGTCGCATTTCCGGTGTATTTTTCTCTTTCCTGTGTGAATTAAGTTAACTACACACACGGGAGCCGCCGGACAGTGCTCTCCCGCTTGGGAATTTTATTTACCTTAACGCTTGTTTTTATTTGAGTAATTCTGCCAACATAGAGTTTATATAAGTTTTAACTTTAACATCTATGCTATTCTATTGTTTTCTATTATAATTTGTAGATGTAACTGCGGTGTACTTGTCCCACCAAAGATCCACATTCACGCTGGACTGGATGATAAAGTTTTTATTACAGTTACTGCAAATGAATGAGTCACAACATTAGCTTTTCTGCTGGCTTTGATCTCTTTGATCTCATTGCAGTTCTCTCTGGTAAGACTGCCCAACAAAGCATATCAAAGAGCTTTCTTTTCAATTCACATAAAATAGATTTTAGAATATCACAATACATTTTTACATCTTTACATTTTAACAAAATACTTTTAACAAGAGATCGTATAGTGGATTTTTAACGTTTATAATGGATTCAACTTATTTTTCTTTCGTCTGAATTTTAACCGACATCATCCTTTTTTAATGTATATGAGAAAATAGAAATAAAAACAATAATGAGTATAAAAACGGGTACAAGTTACCTGCAAATGGATGAGTCACACCATTACCTTTTCTGCTGGCTTTGATCTCTTTGATCTCATTGCAGTTCTCTCTGGTAAGACTGCCAACAAACCCCGCCTCCCGGTCACATGTCAGAAGCCAAAACCAAACCCCACCCCATACCAGCAGATGGCACTGTTGGACTCATCATTGCAGGACGGATTTACCAAAAACTATACACATATTTCAGCAGGAATTTCAATAAAACATAAGTTATTATTACACCCGTTACATAGATATTAAAAAAAAATCAAGGAACCAAACAATTGTTGTGTTACTAAATCCCGATAATAATTCCTCCCCGCCCACAACACGAGAGTTTTTATTTAATCTAATATTTCCAGTTTGATGCACTTCCACACATCAATGAATATCACATTTCCATTTAAATGAGAGCCCAAAGAGAGATTCAGCAAATGTCCTTCCCCGCATAATGTCTTCTTGCCCCGAGTCATTTTTACATGGTGTTTGATCTTCTGCGTAGAAATAACACGCATGCTTAAACACGCGGATAAAGCGCGTATTACACGTTTATCGGCTTTGTTTGCTAAAGTGCGGGTGACAATTACGCCGCTGTAGAAATCCAGCAGCAGCAAATTGTTTGGGGAATAAGGCGCAGGGGGAAAAGCCGAGGCAGGAACCGCGTCGGTTTACACTACCTGAAGCTGTGCCGGGGTTGTAAACACAGCGGCTTAAGTATTGATCTTTGTCCCACAGCGCCGAATGTTTCGATGATATACTACAAACTAAAAAAATAATACCTAATCCCAATACCTTCGGAACGAGGCTGCGAGAGTGTACATTTATTTTCTAATTGAATGGTTTACCCGCCATCAATCCTGTGGCGATTGCGGCGCGAGTTGAAAATAATGAAAATGCATCGGTTGAAACCTCAAAGGGCAAACGCAATCGCTTAGGAAAGGATGGTGGAAGGACTCGGGAGTCAAATGTATCCCCGGAGAGAATGATGTCGATGGGAATCAGGTATTCTTGGGTCAAATTATTTTTGGAAAGAATATCACTGGAAAGGAAATAACATTGTTTTAAAAGAAAGAGATGGATGAATAAGCAGTGAGGATGAATGGATGGATGAATAGGCAGGTATAATGGATAGAGAGAGAGACAGAGAGAGAGAGATGGATAGTGAGAGAGAGAGAGAGAGAGAGAGAGAGAGAGATGGATAGTGAGAGAGAGAGAGAGAGAGAGAGAGATGGATAGTGAGAGAGAGAGAGAGAGAGAGAGAGAGAGAGAGAGAGAGAGAGAGAGAGAGAGAGATAGAGAGATATAGAGAGAGATATAGAGAGAGATAGAGAGAGAGCGAGAGCGAGAACGAGAGCGAGAGCGAGAGAGAGAGATAGATAGACAGTTATATAGATATATAGAGAGAGATATAGAGATATATAGAGAGATAGAGAAAGATATAGAGATAGAGAGATAGAGAGAGAGAGAGAGAGAGAGAGAGATGGATAGAGAGAGAGATAGATGGATGTGAAAGAGAGAAAAAGAGAGCGATAAAGAGAGAGAGAGAGATGTATAGAGAGAGATAGATAGAGAGATATGTATGGAGAGATAGAGAGATAGAGAGATAGATGGATAGACAGAGAGATAGAGAGATAGAGGGATAGATGGATCGAGGGATAGATAGAGAGATAGAGGGATAGATGGATCGAGGGATAGATAGAGAGATAGAGGGATAGAGAGATAGTTAGATAGATAGATAAAGATATAGGAATATAGATGTATAGATGTATAGATGTATAGATAGATAGATAGATAAATATATAGAGGTATAGATAGATAAATATATAGAGGTATAGATAGATAAATAAAGATAAAGATAGAGATATAGAGATATAGAGATATAGAGATATAGAGATATAGAGATATAGAGATATAGAGATATAGAGGTATAGAGGTATAGATATATAGATAGATAGATAGATAGATAGATAGATAGATAGATAAATGAAGATAAAGATATAGAGGTATAGATAGATAGATAGATAGATAGATAGATAGATAGATAGATAGATAGATAGATAGATAAAGATATAGATAGATAGATAAAGATAAAGATATAGAGTTATAGAGGTATAGATAGATACAGATAAAGATAGAGGTATAGAGATATAGAGGTATAGATAGATAGATAGATAGATAGATAGATAGATAGATAGATAGATAGATAGATAGATAGATAGATAGATAGATAGATAGATAGATAGATAGATAGATAGAAAGATAGAAATATAGATACACTCTCAATTAGCAAAGATGTGATTTTGAGGTCAATTTGACCCTTGGGGGCTTTTATGAAGGGGTATCACTACTTCGCTGATTTTCACGTATCGGGGGTTTCTGGTCCCCATGATCCCGCAGTAACTGAGGGATTACCGCATTTCTAAATGAGTGAATGCTAAAATGACTAAGGTGTGAGTGAGCATGATAGCCGGGGGATTAAGCTAGTAAAGTTGTAGGAGGTTGCGGTCCAAATGGACCGTGGCTTCCTGCCTGAGGAAAGAGCGCTGAACATGATGCGTCTGCGGTGAATCGAGGCAGCTTTGATCTGACCTGCACGCCTATGCTGAGACCTGGAGGCGTACAGATCTTGAATGGATGAAAGCTAACAACCAGTAAAGTGTTGCAGGCTGTAGAACACAGGTGTCAAACAGGCGGCCCGCGGGCCGGATCAGGCCCGCTAAGGGATTGAATCCGGCCCGCGAGACAACGCTGAAGGAAGCGCAAGAGAAAAACGAGCTGCAATTAGAAATATGGCCACTTGATTTTGCCAAAGCCCCTCAGAAATACTGTACTTGTATTTCATTCTTTCTTTCTCTCTCTCTCTCCTACTCTCTCTCTCTTCCTCTATTTTTCTCTCACTTTCTATCCCTCTCTCTTTCACTCGCTCCGTCTTTCTTTTTCTTTCTTTGTTCCTCTTTGTCTCTTTCTCCATCTGTGTCTTTTTACCTTCTTTTGCTCTCTCTTCCTTTTTTCTTTTTTCTTTGTATTTTCTCTCTCTTTCTTGTGTCCCCCTCCTCTTTCTCCCCCTCTCTCTTTCTCTCCTTCTTTCTTTCTCTCTCTCTATTTCTGTTTGGATTTCTTTTTCTCTCCCTTATTTTTCCCCCTCCCTCACTCTTTTTATCTCTTTTGTTTCTCACATTCGCTCTCTCTCTTGCTCTCTTTTATCTCTCTTTCTTTCTCTCTTTCTTTGAACCACCCTTTCTCTTTTTCTCTCCCTCTTTCTCTTATTTTTTCTCTCTTTTTTTTCTTTCTCCTCAATCTAATAGTCTTTCTTTCTTTGTTTCTTTCTTTCTCTCCATCGTTCCTTTTCATTCCTTTTTTCTTTCTTTCTTTCTTTCTTTCTTTCTTTGTTTTTTTCTTTTTCTCCATCTTTCCTTTTCATTCTTCCTATTTTCTTTATTTTGTTATTTCATTCTTTCTTTCCCCCCCATCTTTCATTTTCATTCTTCCTTTATTCTTTGTTTCTTTCTTTCCAATCCATCTCTCCATTTCATTCTTCCATCCTCATTAGTCCGGCCCCCGAGAGAATGTTTGTTCTATCGTGTGGCCCCCGAGTTCAAATGACTTTGACACCCCTGCTGTAGAACAACGCGTACAGCTCAGAGATGAAGAAGGGCGTTGTGTGTGAAGGATTTTATACATATGACTATAAAGGATTTTATACATTTGACTACAAAGGATTTTATACGATTGACTCATTATGCAATGAAGAGTTTCACTGAGTAGGCTTTAGTTCAATGACAGGTCAGGCTGTTCGAAATGCAGAATGTTTTGTCTAGTTCTGTTGATAACAGGACTCTGACAGAGAACGGCAGGCGTTGTTTTGAGAAACGCTGGGTGTTGTTTTGAGTACCCCAGACATCGGAATGCTCGTCTACGAGATGGTGAAGCCCAGGTGGCTTCCTTGGCACGCCCATGGGAGGAGCCGACACGCCATCTTGCGGGGAGATGTAGGACAAGAAGATAAACCCAAAGGACTTCAGAAAAAGGCTTCCCACACGGAAGCCACTGTCGCTAATTCTGCCGTTTTCGATGGAGTACAATTTTTTGTTGGCTTCGTGTTCATGTTTTCCCTCATGAAAAGAGGATTTAATGGAGTCAGACAACTAATTCGAACAAGTTGGTAAATGGTACATTTTGATGATATTTCCCAACATGTGGAAGTGCATTAACATCTCGGTTGGCTGTTTGAGATCCGTTTGTCAGGTCTGACTTAAGGTCCAAGGCCCTTGACTGGAAAAACTGCATAATGTTAACGTCTATGACGGTGTTTCTAAGTTGAAAGACAAAACAATTGACTTAGAAAGGGCTTTGGTGGAGGTCTTTTTTGTCTACCACATCAAAAAGCTCTTTAGAAATCCATATTGGCTGCATTGGATAAAAATACTTCAAAACAGTAACAAAATTGTTACAGAGGAGTTACAGAATACCCAACCCTTGATCTGAGATCAGCCAACCTACTTGATCAGTTTAACCAACTAGCAACGAGAGGTTGTACAAGTGAAACTAGGGGCTAGGCTAATGGGAGTTCCAAGCCCCATGATTTGGAAATATTTCAAAACGGAAACATACGTGACAGTGTTTCTGAGAATTAAGACGGAGCAGTCGTCAAATACGAGGGTAGGGTTGAATCTTTCCTTGTCTGACACAACTTAGATCAACTGAATTGAATGAAAACATATAAAAAAACAGTAAAACTATCGCTATGGAGGAGTTCCAGAGTTCCCAACCATTGGTCTGAGAAAAGCCCATGGACTTGATCAGTTTTACGGACTAAAAACTTGGGGTTGAGCAGTTGGTGTACAGGGAAAACAGCTGCTAATGGTTTGATATGAGGTCTAAGACCCTTGCATTGGAAAGTGTCCATCATGGAAACGTCAGTGACAGTGTTTCTGAGTAGACCAAGCTGCTGTCTAAGATTGGGTTAGGATGTCTGACACAACTTGGATCGACTGAATTGAATGAAAACATAGCAAAAACTAGTAAAACTATCGCTATGGAGGAGTTCCAGAGTTCCCAACCATTGGTCTGAGATAAGCCAATTGACTTGATCTTGATCCGTTTTACGGACTAAAAACTTGGGGTTGAGCAGTTGGTGTACAGGGAAAACAGCTGCTAATGGTTTGATATGAGGTCTAAGACCCTTGCATTGGAAAGAGTCCATCATGGAAACGTCAGTGAAGGTGGTTCTGAGTAGACCTAGCTGCTGTCTAAGATTGGGCTAGGATGTCTGACACAACTTGGATCGACTGAATTGAATGAAAACATAGCAAAAACTAGTAAAACTATGGGTATGGAGGAGTTCAAGTGTTCCCAACCATTGGTCTGAGATAAGCCCATGGACTTGATCAGTTTTACGGACTAAAAACATGGGGTTGAGCAGTTGGTGTACAGGGAAAACAGCTGCTAATGGTTTGATATGAGGTCTAAGACCCTTGCATTGGAAAGAGTCCATCATGGAAACGTCAGTGAAGGTGGTTCTGAGTAGACCAAGCTTCTGTCTAAGATTGGGTTAGGATGTCTGACACAACTTGGATCAACTGAATTGAATGAAAACATATCAAAAACTAGTAAAACTATGGCTATGGAGGAGTTCCAGAGTTCCCAACCATTAGTCTGAGAAAATCCCATGGACTTGATCAGTTTTACGGACTAAAAACTTGGGGTTGAGCAGTTGGTGTACAGGGAAAACACTTGCAGATGGCTTGATATGAGGTCTAAGACCCTCGCATTGGAAAGAGTCCATCATGGAAACGCCAGTGACGGTGTTTCTGAGTAGACCTAGCTGCTGTCTAAGATTGGGCTAGGATGTCTGACACAACTTGGATCAACTGAATTGAATGAAAACATATCAAAAACTAGTAAAACTATGGCTATGGAGGAGTTCCAGAGTTCCCAACCATTAGTCTGAGAAAAGCCCATGGACTTGATCAGTTTTACGGACTAAAAACTTAGGGTTGAGCAGTTGGTGTACAGGGAAAACAGCTGCTAATGGTTTGATATGCGGTCTAAGACCCTTGCATTGGAAAGAGTCCATCATGGAAACATCAGTGAAGGTGGTTCTGAGTAGACCAAGCTTCTGTCTAAGATTGGGCTAGGATGTCTTACAAAACTTGGATCAACTGAATTAAATGAAAACATATCAAAAACTAGTAAAACTATGGCTATGGAGGAGTTCCAGAGTTCCCAACCATTGGTCTGAGAAAAGCCCATGGACTTGATCAGTTTTACGGACTAAAAACTTGGGGTTGAGCAGTTGGTGTACAGGGAAAACAGCTGCAAATGGTTTGATATGAGGTCTAAGACCCTTGCATTGGAAAGAGTCCATCATGGAAACGTCAGTGACAGTGTTTCTGAGTACAAAGACCAAGCTTCCGTCTAAGATTGGGCTAGGATGGAGGTCTTCCTCATCCAACACAAGTTCTTCATGATATAACTAACATTAGGGAACTCTTAAAAAATCGGATCATCTGCATTGTATGAAAATGTTTCAGAAACAAGCAGGACTATGTCTATGGAGGACTAGAGTTCCTAACACTTGGTCTGAGACAAGCCCAATTTACGACTAATAGCTAGAGGTTGACTAGTTGGTGTACATGAAAAAACAGCTTTTCAAATCGTCTGTTCTGAACAAAGTGTGTTGTTTTTGGTCTGTTTTTTGAAAAAAAAGTATGATTCGTTACAATTGTGGTGTTGCAACTCAGACTGTGAGCCCGAGGGCACAATTTTTCAAGACTTAAAACTTGACTCAGACTTATACATTAAAGACTTAAGACTTGACTCAGAATTTCCCTTCGGGACTTGTGAACATCACAAGTCTCTATGCTACACCATACTCTCGTTTTCTCTCTATACTCGAAATGTCGATGTGAGAGTCTGAGTCGGCTCGTGGATTTTCCGACGCTCTCCTTCACTACCTTTCTTTTTGCAACATACAATGTCGAGGACGAATGCAAAAACACATACCAGATTTTTGGGAGTATATATTTTTGGACCGGGTTGTGACTTATACTCTGATGTGACGTATATGTGAAATTATTAACACCTATTATATCGTTGAGGGCGCTCTAGACCTGTTGAGATCATTTTATTGCAAATACAATCAACGGATACACCATTTTTACTCAATTCAGTGTCTTGTAAAAGTAATGCTCCCCTCCAACAGATTTGCTGCCAAAATCGCTGTGCATTTGGCTCCATGCCGCTTCCCATCAACTCTAATGATCTTCCCAGTCCCTGCTGAAGGAAATCAACCCCGGGGCATGATGCTGCCACCACCATGTTTGACGGTTGTGATGGTGTTTCAATCAATCAAGCAATGAAAACAGTATTTTTTTTGCAGGACGATATGCAGTGTTAGTCTTATGCCAAACATAACGCTTTGATTTCAGTGAAATAAGAAAATACATGTTGTCATGGTTGTCATGGCGCCTAATTTTTGGCACAAATGATTTTTTTGAACCTGGATAATGAATCCCCTGGTCAGGGGCAGATTTTTTTGCCTGCATGAACCAGTCGAGATGTTAAACGAGACTCTTTATGGAAGTATGGACGGATATGTTCCTCTTATACCTTCACAACACCATTGCACGCTTAGATAATTGTTTTGGTATCTCGCTAACATACCTGCACTTACAAACTGTCGTATTTTCCCTTCATCTCATATCATTAGCTGCACCGCTTATCCTCATTAGGGTCGCGGCGGTGCTGGAGCCCATCCCAGCAATCATCGGGCAGTGGGCAGGGGACACCCTGAACTGGTTGCCAGCCAATCGCAGGGCACACAGGGACAGACAACTCGCTAGCTCATTCACACAATTTGGACCGGCCAATCCACCTGAAATGCATGTCTTTGGAATGTGGGAGATAACCGGAGTGCCCGGAGGAAACCCACGCAAGCACGGGGAGAACATACAAACTCCGCACAGGAAGTCCGGTAGCTGAATTTGAACCCACACAGGAGGTTCCCTAGACCTTAGAACTGTGCCGCACACGCGCTAACCACTGCGCCGCCGTGCTGCCCGTATTTTCCTTCACAAAATACAAAATAATCTTACACCATATATTTTTTTTTCAAACCTGTTTATTTTTGCAGTTTAACATGTTATATTGTACATGTGTTTTCTTATATCATATATATTGTTAATTAACATTTTGTTGTGGGATACTGAGTTGCTCGACATGATTGAGGTTTATCATAAAAAAATAAATAAATAAAGTCGCTGTAGAAGGAAAAAATACATACAAATATAATGAAGTAGAATAATACATTTTCTTATTAATACTATGAATTCATTTTCTGCATTAAATTATTGGTGGTAATATACTTAACCACAAACCTGTCTTTTTCCATTTTCTCCTTTTATAATTCATTTTTTTCTTAACTTCTTTATACAACATAAGCATTCATTATATAATGCATCAAAGCAAGTGAGCCGTTTGAGAGCCGGCTCTCTTGAATGAGTTGAGCCGAAAAAGCCGGTTCTCTAAAAAGAGACGGACTTCCATTCACTACACAACTACCACATGAAATCCGATGTGTTTTAAGACCACATGTATTTTAAATTTACTCAATAAACCCCGCGTGTTGTATTCAGAAAGACTTACGGCGCTTTCGCTTTGTTCACGTGTAATCGGAATGATGCATGATGGGAAATCCCCAGACAACAGACGCATGCGCACAGCAGCATCAAACCGCTCGCTCCGTTTGCAACGAAAAAAACGATACCAAGATAGAGGCTACCGCGGCGAACTCGTTTGAGTTGATTGATTTGCCGTTTCGTGATAGTCGATGTATACCGGATAGTACCCATAATTGAAAAATTTGCGTTTTTCCGTACAGATTTTCTTGTACGTCGTACACGACTTAAAATTCTAAATTAAATTATTTTTGGTAATATAATGATTAAAGGGATAACCACAAACCAGTCTTTTTTCATTTTCTCATTTTATACTTCCTTTTTTTCATAAATTCTTTATGCAACATCATAATTCGTAATATAATGCATCAAAGCAAGTGAGCCGTTTGATAGCCGGCTCTCTTGAATAAGGTGAGCCGAAAAAGCCGGTTCTCTAAAAAGAGACGGACTTCCTTTCACTACATCAAACCGCTCGCCTCGTTTGCGTCGAAAAAAAACATATTCATGTAGTTTAACATGTTTTATTGTACAAGGTTTCGTTATATCATATATATTGTTAATTAACATTTTGTTGTGAGATACTGAGTTGCTCGACATGAATTGGACCGAAGAAGCCGGTTCTCTAAAAAGAGACGGATTTCCTTTCATTACATCAAACCACTCGCTTCGTTTGCGACGAAAAAAACGATACCGAGATAGAGGCTTCCGCGGCGAACTCGTTTGACTTGATTGATTTGCCGTTTCGTCATAGTCGTGTATACCGGATGGTACCCATAATTGACAAATTGGTGTTTTTCCGTACAGATTTTCTCGTACGTCGTACACGTCTTAAAATACATAATAAACGTACTATGCACGGCGAAATGGTACAGGTTGACAGGTATACGCTAAATTGTTTCCAGAGCTTTATTGTCTCGCCGGGAACACTAGGTCACCCTCGATGTTTTATCCCCCTCACAAACGCGCTCCCCGAAGACTGCCGTTTTTTACACCGGCTTATCCGGCGAGGACAGAGTGACACGCTCCACAGCAACACCATCAACGTCGGTACAAGATTTGTCAGGTTTTCTTCATCCCCTACATGAACAACTGACGCCACGTTGCCATAAAAGACTTTGGAATCAATGACAACTCCTTAGCCTAGTGCTTACATCGTCAGCTCTTTGCGTCTTCTGTACCAGGTGAACAACGGTGAAACCGTCGCGCCGTCATTTATCTATTTCCGCAACACGCCGGGGTGTGCTGCTTCTCAGTGCGGATTAAGTTTCAGAAGAAACTGCTTCGCCAATGAGTAAGAAGCTCCCAGGAGAGTCTACTGTAGTTGAAAATAAGCTTTGATATGCTTTGAACACGCTAAAACTTCGCTATCACCGCTCGCTCTTTATTCTTCTGTGCGGCCACGCCGTCTTTGTACGTCCCAGAGCGGATCGCAGCCGTGATGACGGTGGGTTTTGTCTTACCCTCTTTCCTGTGATGGAGAGTCGAGTCATCAGGTACTTGAACACAGTACGTCTTCCTGGTCTGTAGGCCCCCTCCACAGAGACTACTGATGTTAACCAGACGCCGGTCCAGCTTACTCAGTAATGGGGAAACCGTGCATTCGTCCCATTTGGTGGTCCTCCACTCGTATCTGAAACAAACAGTCCAAAGAAAGTCTTGAGTGGGTCTGAAGTTCAGGTCTTCTTAGAGATGCAGTGCCGTATTTTTCTGACTACCGTAAATTCCGGACTATAAGCCGCTACTTTTTTCCCAAACTTTCAACCCTGCAGCTTATTCAGTGATGCGGCCAATTTATGTATGCCAGCGGCGCTCGAGTACAGAAGGTAAGATTTAGACCGGTGGAATATATGCGCCGAGGAAGACTGCAACTTCTTGTCTTGTGCACGAACTAAATTAGCGTCAACATACTCTCATCATGCAAAATGCAAAAAGAAAGGCACATGACGCAGCTTTCAAGCTAAAAGCAATCGAGCAGTCCGATAAAGAAGGAGCGAGCGTGCTGCTAGCGTGTTTTGGAATAAGGGAGTGTAGGACGACGAAGTTTCTTTCCGACACTGAGGAAGACGACTTTGATGGCTTCAGTTCTAAGGAGGAAGATGAGGACGGTTTATCATGATTTTTACAAGTACGGTATGTTTTTTTACCAGACCCGTTGATTGTGTTGCGAGCGTGTTGCTAGCGTGTTGGGATGAAAAGTTATATTATTATATTATTATTATTAAAGCTTTGAAAACTATCTCGGTGTACTGTCTTTCTTTGTAAATATGTGTAACCATGTATAATATGTATTTGCAACTGTATATTTTTGTAATATATGTATTTGTATGTATGTTAGACACTTATTCTGATATGTTTTGCACAGGTGAATGAAAAAGGAGGGGCGTAGCAAACACGGGGTGACGGGTTCAGTGGGGACTGCTAAAGGTGAGGGACAGACAAAAAAAAGCTGAAGAAGAGGATAAAAAGTTGGTTAAAGAAAAACGAGTTGCGTGAGTAAATGTGTTGATCTGATATATTTTTCCCACCCTTACCTTTGGAAGTATACACTTTTTTCCTTGGATTACTTTCAATTCTGCAGGTCTGCATCAAACCGTAAGTACGGTATCATTTTCTGTTCATTTTGCGGGCTGTGTTTTTTGGACTGTGGACTTTAATGAAGGACATTTAGTTTCAATCGCGGGACTTAAAGTCGGGTTTGGGTTAATATTGTGTTTGTGTTACATTTTTTTAATGTGGGCGCATGCGTCTTATATACAGGTGCGGCTTGTGTATGGACAAAATCGGTTTCCCTCTTAAAAGGTTGTGGGTGCGGCTTATAATCAGGTGCGCTCTATAGTCCGGAATTTACGGTACTTTCCAAGTTTCACACTGTTATTGTAAATCATGATGTTATTTTCACACTAAACTGCAAGAGGGCGCTCTCTGCTTTCATTTAACCCTTGGATGATATGAGTATGATATCATATCTAGGGGATGGACGTATTATTTATTGAAAACTCATGAGAACCTTATTGATTCATTTCAACAAAGCCACCAGCATGGTGCTTACTCAAAGCTCTTATTTACGCCGTCTGGCATTGTTATTTACCTCCTCTGTTTGTCTTAATATCAAGCCCTGTTTTGTGATCTGTGAGGCACAATGTTACACTTGGTTTGCTCAACTCGTGTACACATACGGCCTCTTGGCTGTTTTTAGAGCTAGAATTATAGTAAATCTGCAATTGATTTTGTTTACATTCTATTATTCTATTTATTTCACCTGAAACTGACAACATCTATCCATTTAAGTAGTATACAAGCATTGCTTATCCTGACTCCTGCAGGGATTATAATCTTCCATCCTGCCAAGTCAAGTCAAGTCATTTTTATTTGTATAGCCCTAAATCACGAAGAGTCTCAAAGGGCTTCACAGATGAAGACCGGCACTCTTAGAACGTAGGCTTCGGACCGGGACATAGGGGGAAATTAGATGTGATCATGTATGATTTTGTATAATACTAAGAGAACCTTGAAATCACATCTAAGGCTAACTGGGAGCCAATGCAGGTTAGCCAAAATCGGTGTGATGTGATCGGACTTTTTTGTCCTAGTTAAAAGCCTCGCTGCGGCATTTTGTACTAGCTGAAGAGACTTGAGTCTAGACTTCGGGAGACCAAAGAGTAGTGCATTACAGTAATCGAGACGGGAGGTAACAAAGGCATGAATTATAATTTCCGCATCCGATTGAGACAGTATAGAACGAATTTTAGCAATGTTACGAAGATGGAAGAAAGCGGTTCTAGTAAATTTCTTTACATGCGTTTCAAAGGATAGATCAGGGTCAAATATGACACCTACATTTTTAACTGAGTCACTCTGTGTGATGTGACATTTGTCAATGTTCACAGCAGTTTTTGAGAATAAGTCACGGCATTTAGATGGACCAATGACTAACGTTTCGGTCTTTTCAGAGCTAAGACGCAAGAAATTGAGTGACATCCACTCTTTTATCTCAATGAGGCAAGCCTCCAAATTTCCACAGTTTAGTGTGGCAGATTCCTCCAACGGAAGATATAGTTGAGTGTTGTCTGCGTAGCAGTGGAAAATGATATTGTACTAGCGAATGATATCACCTAATGGAAGCATGTAAATGCTGAAAAGAAGGGGGCCAAACACTGAACCCTGCGGAACACCGCAGGTAACATTAAAGGGCTCAGATGTCATTTTGCCATATTTAACACAGTGCGTCCTATCTGAGAGCTAGGATCTGAACCATGAGAGGACGGTTCCTGACAGACCAATCCATTTTTCCAACAGTTCTAGTAGAAAATTGTTTTGCACTGTGTCAAAAGCAGCACTAAGATCCAGCAGCAGCAAAAGTGATGAAGCGCCAGAATCCATTGCCAGTAGGAGAAACAATTGATTTTAAAATGGAGGGTTCTGCAGAGCTTGATGATGAGCTGATTATATGAACTGAGTGTTTAGGAGGATAGAGACAAATTTTAAACCTTCAGGATTACAACTTGAGAGTACCAGGATTGGGGAAACGGTGTGAATCATTGATCTTTCTTACAGCTCATAGTTTGCTATGTCAACAGCCAATATATTTTTTTTATAGGCCAATGGTTGATCCCAATAAAGGTGCACTAAAAAGAGCTGCCTAGGTGTCAGAGTGGAGAATTCAAGCAACTGTGACATTGTATCATGATTTGCGTAGTTTTTGCAGATTTTAACAGGGCTTTTGGAATGTGATATGGGCATTTATTTAGATAATAAGCAAATCCAGGTTTAATTTCTTTAAAAGGGTTGGTGCACTACCCATATATTTTCATACCTGTCAACCTCCACGGCTCCATGCTCTTACAAACTGTCCTATTTTCCCTTATAAAATACAAAATAATCTTACACCATATTTTTTTTCAAACTTGTTTATTCATGTAGTTTAACATGTTATATTGTACATGTGTTTCGTTATATCATATATATTGTTTATTAATATTTTGTTGTGAGATACTGAGTTGCTCGACATGAATGAGGTTTATTATGAAAACAGTTCAAAAATGAAGTAGTTTGGACATTCACTGTAGAAGGAAAAAATACGTGCAAATTTAAGTAAATTAATACATTTTCTTATTCAAATTATTAATTCATTTTCTGCATTCAATTACTGTTGGTAATATACTGATTAAAGGGATAACCACAAACCTGTCTTTTTTCATTTTCTCCTTTTATACTTCCCTTTTTCATATATA
Source organism: Urocampus carinirostris (assembly GCF_059441175.1). Classification (NCBI taxonomy): domain Eukaryota; kingdom Metazoa; phylum Chordata; class Actinopteri; order Syngnathiformes; family Syngnathidae; genus Urocampus; species Urocampus carinirostris. Next base: position 8,655,000 of record NC_142362.1, read on the forward strand.
TATATATATATATATATATATATATATATATATACCACAGCCATATCCCCCTAGTGGGATTTGGCTAGAGTCATTTCTGACTCTTTTTGGGAGATTGATTCAGAGGAGGGGATTCCCAGCCCCCCTCGCTCAACCCAACTGAGGTGATTGGAGTCGTTAGGTGACCAAACCCCCCAATTCCAACCCCTAATGCTGAACGCCAAGCAGGAAGGCAACGGGTACCAATGTTTAAGTCTTAGGTATGACTCGGCCGAGGCCTGAACCACAACCTCCCAGTCTCGGGGCGAGCGCCGTACCCCCCAGGCCACCGAGCTGGTAACTTCTTTATACAACATGATAATTCGTAATATGATGCATCAAAGCAAGTGAGCCGTTTGAGAGCCGGCTCTCTTTAATGAGTTGAGCTGAACAAGCCGGCTCTTTAAAAAGAGACGGACTTCCTTTCACTACATAACTACCGCATGAAATCCGATGCTTTTTAAGACCACATGTATTTTAAATTTACCCCAATAAACCCCGCCTGTTGTTTTCAGATCAGAAGGACTTAAGGCGCTTTCGCTTTGTTCACGTGTGATCGGAATGATGCATGATGGGAAATCCCCAGGCGGCAGACGCATGCGCACAGTAGCATCAAACCGCTCGCTTCGTTTGCAACGGAAAAAAACGGTACAGAGATAGAGGCTACCGCGGCGAACTCGTTTGACTTGATTGATTTGCCGTTTCGTGATAGTCGGTGTACCCATATTTGACAAATTTGCGTTCTTCCGTAGAGATTTTCTCGTACGTCGTACACGTCTTAAAATGCAAAATAAACGTACTTTGTAGGGCAAAAACATACAGGTATGTATTTTAAACATGTTGAGAAAAACTAAGAGAGGGGGAAATGCAAATCAGTGAGGGAAGGTTGCAGAATGTAGAAACAAACATCGGGTATTTGTCATGAAGAGCGCACTGAAGCAAAAAGCAATAACATTGGAGGAGTCCTCCAGAGCAACGGCCTTAAGTAATATATCAGATGCTTATTTTTTTCTAATGAGTTTTTCCTTAATCGTTTGAATCCCCCACTCTGATTTAGCAAATAAAACAAGATATTCTGGCAGGGAAACAAAGCAGACTACATTATTTACTGAATGTAATTACCTTCCACCAAACGTTAACGTGCGACAGAAAAAAATAAAAACAGAGGCAGGCCCGAAGGACTGCAGACCTTTTAACTGCTGCTGGAGTTGATATTAAATTAAATTAAAGTCAATACTTAAGGTAGAGGGACGAATTAAGCGAATAGCGGCATCATGAATATTTGCAGCCTTCGGGTATACTCTGGTAATCATTCTGCTTGGAAAGCATGGGATATCTGAGTGAATTTTGATTGAGCTCGGAATAAGGTGCATAGATTAAAACATGCCACGAGTTTTTGGTTTTGGTGATAGCGAGCTTGCATTTATAAATGAGGGAGGGCGGACCTACCCAAATATCGATAGTATTGATGAAGTACTTGGATCAGATGGATACTATTGTTTTTGGTTCGAAACTATCAAACCATGACTTTCACATTTAATCTAATTGTGTTTAAATTGGATTTTCTCTACTGACTATTTTGAAAATATTATGCAATATAAGGTATTTTACTTGTGTTGTTGGCGTGGTTTTGTTGTGGAAAATAGACTTGCATTTGTAGAATAGATCTGCATACATTTAGAAAGGAATGTAGAAAGACTTGCTTACAGTTGTGAGAGAATGTTGACATCATTTCGGGAAAGTCCTTGGCAGCCTTAAACGGGCATGGGACCTGCAAGGTCTCTCTGAGCAAACTGAGGCGAACAACATGTCCTAATAAGGGTACGACAGCACCTTCCTTGTTGTTACGTGAGATCTCGGCCGCCTCTTGGGTTGTACTCAAATTGAAGCTATAAAAGCGTTGTTATGTCTGGAGTTCTCTGAGTTCTTTGGGATGACGCAATACAGAACTCCCCCTCATGGCAAGCCTCCGTGCATTTGTTGAATCACGTAAGAGAAGACTTAAACGGTTATCGAACCTGCCTTTTCTCCAACAGTTTTTCGTTACATTGCCTGTGCAGCTCTTGTGATTAAGGGCTAAAAAATACTTGAATTGACTTGAATACTGCTTTTTTTTTTTTAGTTCTCTTGGCTTCTGTTTTTGTTGCATTGGAAGTAGTTTTGTACTCTTAAAGGCTTTCAAATTGTATTTTTTTTCACTATTTGCACTACTACTTCAATTTTTAAAGTATTGTGTAATGAAAGGTAACGTTTTTATGCTGACTTTGTTATATTTGTATGTATGTTACATTGCTGCATTTCTATTGGTTAGGGGTAGGCAACACAAAATGCTCAAAGAGTTATATTGGATCCAAAGAATTTGAAAAATAAAATAGTCCAGAGCCACAATTAATTAAAAGCCTTTTTATAGGCCTTATAATAAATGCAACACATCCTTTATGTACTATATTTACATTAGCTATGTTAATCTCCTATGAAAATGTCTGAGTTTGATGCAGTGAATTCTCTGGATAGTGATGCACCAAGTGACTACTCTATTGTAGGATACTGCCTCAAGTTTAATTTCAACTTAAGTCAAGTCATGTTTATTTGTATAGCCCTTAATCACAAAGAGTCTCAAAGGGCTGCACAGAACACAGATTTTTGCAAACTCCAGACCATTATGACACCATCCCCTGATCTAAAACCTACACGAGGGCAAAGAAAAACTCAAAAACCTTAACATGAAGAAAATGGAGAAAGCCTGAGAAGGGACCGCACATGGGGTAATCCCCCTTGCTGGATGATAAGGCTGCAATGGATGTTGTAATAACATTATTACACATATATTGTCTACAGGAAATATAGGTCATTCATAAACTATAGAATAGAAGTGTGTTTTAAGCCTGGATTTAAACATCTCCACTAAGGTTTCAGATTTAATCTTAGTTTAATTATGTCTCTTTTTCTATTACTGTAACATAATGCAATTACATTTAATGTATCCTGATGACTTTACTCTGTTACATGTATTCCGTTACCCCTATTGATCAAAATGGATTCTACGCAAAAAGTACCTCGGGCAGCTCGGGAGCAAATCCCCGATAATGTTGCAAGCTTCTCTTTCTTCAAGGACGGGACATTGCTTGCCACCACTCAGCGGAATCTGGGTCACGACTCGAGACCGCAGACGGTAGCCGGGAGAGAGGTCAGTGGACCGGCAGGTCTTGGAACAAGGACTCCACGGTAACCAATCGGACGTGAGACAGTCTCTTGGCATCACGCATGGCTGGGATGTTGCGGGGGAGTTGTACTTGTTACACAAACTGTAGATTTAAAAGAGAGAAGATTCAGAAATTATTTGAAAGTGTGACACAAGATGCAGACATGACAATAGGTCAGTGGTTAAAAAGCTGAGAAGACTGCCAGTCATAGTAGTTCAACTGTAGTTACCGTAACATTCGGACTATAGAGCGCACCTGATTATAAGCCGCACGCACTACATTTTATGAGTATTATTGGTTTTGTCCTTACACAAGCCGCACCTGTGTGTAAGCCGCATGCGCCCACCTCAGAACATGTAGCAAAGTCAAAAGCTCATCCCAAATTTGACTAGGTGCTGCGATTGTAACTATAAATATAGTATACAAACCAAACACCACAATCAGCAACATGAACGGAAAATGATACCTGTAATTAGAATTTAATGCAGACCTTTAAAGTCCGGGTCCTGTTGAAAGTAATCCAATGGAAAAAAATGTATATTTCCAAAGTTAAGGGTGGGAAAAATATATACTGGTATCCACTATTGTCCGCTGCAACAGCAAAGAGATTTAACTCAGCTTTACCCCACTTCCCATCAGCCCGCGTTTGCTCCGCCCCTTCTTTTTGATTCGCTCGTAGAAAACATATCAGAATAAGTCTCTAAAAGAAATACATTACAAAAATATACAGTTGCAAATACATATTATACATGGTTACCCATATTTACAAAGAAAGACGCTACACCGAGAGTTTTCAAAGCTTTAATAATAATAATCTAACTTTCATCCCAAACCGTGCCTGTGAAAGGTACCAACGCGATATTAATAACAACGCATCATGCGTATCGCTTAATAAAAGCAATATCTAAATGCGAATTTCACGGTTAACTGTCCTCATCTTTCTGCTTATATCTGCCGCCATCAAGGGCGACTTCCTCATTATCGGAAAGAACCTTTGTCAGACTGACAATTCGTACGCAAACTAAGAGGATGCCGTCTACCTCGGCGCACTTATTCCACCGGTGTAAATCTTACCTTTTGTACTCGAGTGCCGCCGGTGGCAGTTAGAAAAATTACATAAACTGGCCGGTTCACTGAATAAGCCGCAGGGCTGAACATTTGGGAAAAAAGTAGCGGTTTATAGTTCGGAATTTACGGTAATCAGTTAGCCTGGATTTCTTTATTCCACTTTCGTGCAATTCCCCCCTGGGAAAATCCGTGGCAACTCACTGCAACACACTTTGGTTACTAATGTAACGTCGTCATGTAGATCGGCAGGCAAGACATTTAAAATACACATTTTTAGAATAAATCAATAACGTGTTGGTATCGTAGTTCTTAAAGTAGGAATTTCACATTAACTGCAATGATCAAATCTATGTATCATGACGTAAGGGCTTCACTTGACCATTTTGATTGGCTCGAAAGGAAATTTGGTTATATTCATCCTTCGAAAATTTTCCATGGACAGTGATACTCCATTTTAACGTAACAACAGGCAACTAATCCCGTCTGCCTGGACGCAGCACCTCAAACACCCGCTTATTCTCACGAACCATTATTCCTCCCCACAGAACATTTCCTCTTGGATCTACACAATTCACATAGGTCTCCCCGTCTGACTTCTAAACAGTGAATATCTCCTAAAGGTGAGAGATTCTCATGCCTGAAGAGAAAGATAAACATTCTACCAATCCAGCAGGTGGTGAATGTAACATTAGTTATTTTTATAGTAATGGATGAATAAAGCTTCATGAAGCATATATTGGGTCCTCAAATGTATTGTTTCTCAACTGGTTACCGAACAGTATCCGCTGGGGTCGGGTAGGGATGCACGAATAACTGGAATCGAATCGATATTGCGATGTGACGATATTGATAGTCCATGTAAGAGTTTAAATTTGATTGTTTTGAGTTTTTTTGAATTCTCACAAAATCTGTTTTTGTTGTTTTGTTGTTTTAAAATTCGGGTACCGCATTCATTTGTTAAGCCATGGTCGTGTGCGACTGTTTTTCCTTTGGCACTTTATGGGCTTCTACGCTTGCCGTACCTTCAGCTCAAATCACCTCGTGCTGAAGATAAGCTGTGTCCAATATCAGTTTGGGTAAGAATGCATATTTTGCTAGATATAGGTGCTGCTTTCACAAACTATTTTTGTATATAAACGGATATAAGTTGTGCTAAATGATGCATAAAAAAATCACTAACTAAAAGTAAAGTAATGCAGCCTGAAATGATGATTACTGTTATGCAACATGTTTCAATGCAACCACGCCACGATGTGCAGCATGGTGAGTGATGTCCCGTTTTTGTATTTTTGTTTCTATTATTGTCTTAGACGTATGCAGTCATGCACAGACGCCCTGACTCCTTTGTATAGTTTTGTTTACTGAATGCAGGCAATAAACCGAGTGACTGTGAACCTTGTGTTGTGCATGATTGAGGGTCGTTACACCTGATCTACACCTTTCGACATCTTTTTGCTCAGGAAAATCACAAGTGTCTTATTATCATGATTGTGTTGTAATGTCTTGAAGTGACAGGTTAATTTATTTGGTTTCCTGCTGTCCACTGCCAACATACTCGTTTCCGTTCAAAAGCTACAGGAGGAGACTTTTGTTAATCTCTTTACCCTGTCTCTCTTCGCCTGTCTCCGTGTTAAATATTATTTTCATGGGATCACTTGAGTGCCTCCTAAACTATGATGCTTGATGCGCTGCGTGGAGGCTAAGTGTAAACAAAATACTGCCAATGAGAATGTCACATTCCCTAGTGTAGGGAAGGTGGGGTTACACTTTATTCTGGAAATGTTGAAAAAAAAATAAAGTTCTATTGGGGCCTATTGGGGGGTGTATTTACTGATAGGTCATACATCCAAGGGTTAAGTACTCCCCAAAAAATAAAATAAAAATAAAATATTAGCACAACATATGAACTTTTCTTTTAAAATCACATACAATTTGAAATACTGGTCTAAAAATTTGCAACTTGTTGTTTTTTCCAAAATCGGGCAGCCCAAACTGCAGGCCTTATAATGGAAGGTCAATTACACTCCTTAACAGTAGATGGTGATAATGCCCTGCTGGTCCCTCATTTTTTTTTTATCGGCGCAATCTATATTCTGTTTGAGAGGGACCATCTCATTTTCTGTGATTTTGTTGGTTTGATTTCCTTTTTCTGCCCATAATAATGGGTCCCAAGAAAGTAAGTGATAGGGGGAAGGAAAGGTGGAAAACAGAGACAACGATCAAGTAGAAGAAGAAAATGCTTGTGAAATATAAAAATGAAGGACGAGTGCCTTCCATTGAAGCATTATTTGAAGGTAAAGTAAAACCAGGGTGTTTCTTTGATCAGATGGGAGCAAAATTGAACTTTCTTGGCTGATTGCAAAGGGTTACGTTTGGCGTAAGAGTAACATTGCACATAGCCCTGAAAACACCATCCCCACTTTCAAACATGGTGGTGGTAGCATCATGCTCTGGGGTTGCTTTTCTTCAGCAGGGACTGGGAAAATCATCAGATTTGTTGGGAAGAGGTATGGAGCCGAACCCGTGACAACTTTGGCAGATAATCGGTCGGAGTCTGCAAAGACCTGAGAATGTGGTGCAGGTTCACCTTCCAACAGGACAACGACCCTAACTATAAAGCAAAATCTATAGAGCATTTGCGAAAAGAGCAGGACAATGCTGTGCACAAATGATCACCATCTAATCTTAAGGAACTTGTGTTGTTTTGTATGAAGAATGGGCAAATATTCCCCTTTCAAGATGTACAAAATACATAGTGACATACCCAAAAAGACTTGTGGCTGTTATTGCAGCAAAGGGAGGTTGTACTAAGTATTAGGTGAAAGGGGCCAATAGTTTTGCAATGCCTTCTTTTCGATGTTTTCGTCTGTCAGCACAATATAGAATGTTGAAAAAAATTGGTTTCTTTTATCGATTGTGTCTCACGGATTGTTAATATCATTAGAAATGTTATATTATATATATTTCTTATCTATAGGTTTGAAGCCTGAATTAGGACATTATGTCTTTGGGGCCAATACATTTTCAAGACACTGTTTGCCACATTTGCTTTATAAAGCTTCAATTTTCCCATGATTACTATCCTCCTAAATGCCCTTGAAAAACTTTTGGGTTGAACTACTCTCAAATAGTTCTCGGAACTGAATTCAAAACATGAAATGACTTTTTTGATCAAACGCTGACTTCATTGATACGAAACAAGCAGATTAGTCATGTAATTACCATCTCTATTGTTCAATTTAGACAGCCAAATTGGCTTGGTTATTAAGATGGGGCCACAATCCTGATTCAATTTGTTCATTAGAAAAGGATTAGGAAACAAAATTAAATCGAGCCCGGTTGGGAAATATGCATTTACCCCAGTTTAACCAGTTTTTGACATGAACAGAACAAAACAAATCCGTGGGAACGTATGCGAACAATTACAGTGGAACCTCGGTTCTCGACCATAATCTGTTCCATTTCTTTGTACGAAAACCGATTTGTACGATCACCGAAACCGTTTTTTCCCATTAAAAGTAATGTAAAATTGTTTTAATCCGTTCCAACACCCTGAATGTTTATCTTGAATATTTAACGTAAAGCTAACCCAGGCTAATCGTACGTTCGCGTTAGCGTAATCTTCCGTACGAAAGATTACGCTAACATGAACGTGTAAAAATAAAAAAAATCAGGTCGTTTACACGTCATTTAGCACCCGGGTCTCCACAACAAGTGGTGAGCGGTTAAAGGATAAAGAAAATAATTATGAATAGGATTTTTTTACCGGTCGGCAGAAGCCATGCTGTATTCCCGAAAGAAGGGATACTTGCACACCTTCTTCATATTTTGCTATTATTTCCTTCTTAAATGCAATAGTTGTACGCACTACTCCTCTTTTTTCACCTGTAGCAACTTTGCTGCTTGCACCAACCTTCTTCCGAGGCATAATTAGGGGTTAAAACACTCCCTTCACCGCTTTTGAAAAACAAAAACAGAAAAGGAGTACGTGTTGCCGTGACAACAGTTCTTCACGAGGGGTGGGGGCAATCTACACCAGTACGCCGCTCAGCATCGCCCCTAGCGTACCGGCGTTCGAACTCCGATTTTTTTGAACGAAAAGCGAAGCGAGAATCTCTCGAAATTTTTGGTCGAGAACCGATTCATTCGAACTGAGAGGCGTTCGAAAACCGAGGTTCCACTGTAAACCCACAGTGACATTTCTGATCGTGTACAACAGCAGTCGGCAACCCGCGGCTCCGGAGCCTCATGCGGCTCTTTCATCCTTATAATGCGGCTCCAATTGGCTTGGGAAAATAAATTACTAAAAAACTATTTTTTGTATTTAATTTAAGTGTGTTTTATTTGTGTTAGTTTTTATACTACCGTATTTTCCGCACTATAGGGCGCACCGGGTAATAGGGCGCACCCCCAAAAAATAGTTTTTGGTCCTATATCTTCCATAGATAAGGCGCACCGGATTATAAGGCGCTACAATGGGAACGTCGACAAAACAGTCAGATAGTTCAGTCCAACTTATTACCCCCTTAACATTCCGAAAGCTTGCAAAGAAGCAAATACGTGTCGTAGACACTTGCGGATGCGGTGTTCGTACGATGTCACTCAAATGCATCGTTCCAAATATCATTCGGAAGGTTAAAATCTTGGGATTCAAGAAATGCCAACCATTCCTTAGTTTATATTTTCTTTTTCGCTCGCAACTTTACTGTGCATATGACAATAAACACTTGGAATTGAGTTTAATTCACTCAACTCATCACAGCAACATGAAGATCGTTCTAAAACAAGATACCGGGAAAATATAAAGCCGCATAGCTCACCTAAGTTCTCACATTCAATAATGATACGCAATCATGGTTTTCTCACAACCGTGAGTGAAGTAAATCCAGGAGAGTAGAATATTTACAAATACAGACTAATGAAACATGTTTCATTATGCCGTACTTTAGCAAGCTTGCTACGCCATTGCTAAACTCGGCCGATTGCAGGGTTTGTTTTGGCCATCTAGCCAATCCGAGGCTCCGGATAACTTCAGCCAATAGCGATCGATTTAACGGATGATTGACACATTGGTTAGCCAATGAAACGCCGGTATATAAATCCCAGCATACACCGCGGACTTGCTACGCCATTGCTAAACTCGGCCGATTGTAGGGTTTGTTTTGGCCATCTAGCCAATCCATGGCTCCGAATAACTTCAGCCAATAGTGATCGATTCAAATGATGATTGACACATTGGTTAGCCAATGAAACGCCGGTATATAAATCCCAGCATACACCGCGGACTACTCCACGTTCGGGGTAAAATCGAGTCGGCGGCTGTTGAGTAAGTTGCGAGACCTTGCGAATTTATTATTGAGCCATATATAAGGCGCACTGTTATAAGGCGCATGGTCAGCTTTTGAAAAAAAATAAGACTTTTAGGTGCGCCTTATAGTGCGGAAAATACGGTATTTTAGTTCTAAATTTGAAGATTATTGTGATCTTGAAATATTAAAATATTAATTAAATTATTTGATATTATTTTTTCGTCGCTCAAAATAGACGTCACACTGCGGAAGCTGGTATACCCGCTGAAACGCCGTCTATTTTGAGCGACTATCAACCCCGGCAAATCCAATGGAGAAATGTAAGAAAAGAAGTCCCATTGACCAGGTAAAATAAATATTTATGCAGATATTTTGCAAATATTTAATTTTCATTGTTTAGTGACACAGTGCTTTTTCCCCCAATTTATTTTATATATTCAGGTCAAGGCTCCGCTGCATACTTTGAAAGCCCAAGGCGATATAAGGATAACGGCTCACGGATTTTTCCTTTTTGCTTTGCTGCATGCACAATTTAAATTTAGCTTTTTAATTTATTCGAAAGAGACATTCAGACATTATTATTTTTTCAAGAATTCAAAATGTGTTCATGACATCGGTAAAATTTAATTTTCTCCGTAGCACTTCATAAGACATAACCACACTATAGTTGTTCATACAAAATGTAAAGGTAAGAAAAAGCAATATATACAGTGTTATCTTCATTTTAGATGAGATAAATGGATATAAGGATGACGCCTCATGGCATGTTTCTGCTTTCGTTTGCTACATGGACAATTTAAATTCAGCTTTTTAATTTACCGTATTTTCCGCACTATAAGGCGCACCGGGTTATAGGGCGCACCCCGAAAAAATAGTTTTTGGTCCTATTTTTGACATACATAAGACGCACCGGATTATAAGGCGCTACAATGGGAACGTGGACAAAACAGTCATATAGTTCAGTCCAACTTATTACCCCCTTAACATTCCCAAAGCTTGCAAAGACGCAAATACGTGTCGAGAACACGTGCGGATGCAGTCCGTAAGATGTCACTCAAATGCATCGTTCCATCATTCGGAAGGTTAAAGTCTTGGGATTCAAGAAATGCCAACCATTCCTTAGTTTCTATTTTCTTTTTCGCTCGCAACTTTACTGTGCATATGACAATAAACACTTGGAATTGAGTTTAATTTAAAAATAGACACTCCATTCCATCCATTATCTGCACCGCTTATCACAGAAACATCGAGTTCAGTCTGAAACAAGATACAGGGACAATATAAAACCCGGAATAGCTCACCGAAGTCGTGTGTTCATAATAATGTGCAGGCAATGTCCTCTTGTATCCGTGAGGGTAGTAAATCCAGGAGAATACAATATTTACAAATACAGAATAGAAAAAAAATGCTTTCTCTATGCCGTCAGCCACATGCTATACGCATTCATCTTTTTCGGCCAATTGCAGGCTTTGTTTAGCCGTTTAAGCCAATGGCAGCCTGTAAATGATAAAAAGGATCCGCCTCTTGACCTCCGAATAACTTTAGCCAATAGTGATCGATTCAACTGATGATTGTCACATCTTTTTCAGCCAATTGCAGGCTTTGTTTGCCGTTTAAGCCAATGGCAGGCTGTAAATGATAAAAAGGATCCGCCTCTTGACCTCCGAATAACTTTAGCCAATAGTGATGGATTCAAATGATGATTGACACATTGGTTAGCCAATGAAACGCCGGTAAATAAATCCCAGCATACACCGCGTACTACTTGGCGTTCGGGGGAAAATCTAGTCGGCGCCTGCAAGTTAGTTGGAAAACTTAATGTTGATCCATAAATAAGGCGCACTGTATTATAAGGCGCATGGTCAGCTTTTGAAAAAAAATAAAGGCTTTTAGGTGCGCCTTATAGTGCGGAAAATACGGTATTTGAAAGAGACATTCATTGTTATTATTTTTCAAGAATTCAAAATGTTCAAAATGTGTTCATTAAATGAATAAAATGTAATTTTCTCTGTAGCACGTGGATTTCATAAGAAACATGCTGCGGTAAAGTAGTAGAATTTTTTTTTTTTTTTTTTTCATTTTAGACGCGCGGCTCCCAGTGTTTTCTTTTCCGTGGTGTACAACACCAGGTGAAAAAAATAGTGCATGTGTGTGTCTTCTGTTCTTATCAAAAACCCAAATACCAAAATCAGTTCAAACACCCGTGACAGGATAAAAACAGTACTTGACATTTAGGAAAGGCTCTCTGGAAAAATGTTACATAGAGAAAAACAAACACCATCTCTAAATGAACAATTTGGCTGAAAAAAGGCCGAGCCGTAACAGAATCATTAAATTCAAGTAGGCGCGATGACATAACCACTGATTGAGTGCCCTTTTACACGCTGACATAAATGTTAAAATCAAGTCCATTAAAACTAATGTAGCTCATAGACGGCTACGTTACACCTCATCTCATGTTAAACAGAAAGCGGGAAATGAATGTCAAACAAACCAATTAACCACCGATGAAGTTTTCTGCCTTTTGGCAAAAAATGACATTTCGATGGCTGAGGTGCCTTGAGATACAATTGACCCGGTTCATTTGAGATACAAGCTCCGGCTCCGACTCAGAAATGACGTCAAAGTGGATTCGGTATAACTAACAAGGAATTGAACGGATGGTAAAAGAAATAAACCCAAAACGTATTTAATGGAGTTCCAACTTCCATCACTACCTACAGAACATATGGCACATTGTCAGATTAATTTGGGATATTAATCTCTGGCTGATATGAGAGTCAAGGAAGATGCGGATTTGATATTAACAGGAGGCCCCCAGTTACCGCGGGGAGAAAAACGGACCCACTCCTCTGAATGACTCCTCTTTCTCACCGTGGCCCGGTGACGCGATTCTTTTTATTAGAAGAAGTCAAGCAGTTGTAAAAACATACCATGATGAGTTTCCTGTACCCTTCAAAATAAAGACTGAAGTATGCGTGTTTTTAAACAGAATCCTATAAAAGAGTAGAAAAATAGAGAACAGAGAATAAAAAACAGTATGAAAGCTAGTATATTCCATCAGAGCCATTTGTAACGTGAGTAACTGAGAAAATTACAAATAACTAAATGTAATATACCTTACACACATCCAATGTTCATTTTACCTGTGAAAAGTGATGAGTCCCGGGGACTCGCATGGTCAAAAATCTATGGGTCCCCAAAATTTAGTGTTATCGAGGTTTAAATTGTAAATCGGTGACAAATATATAATAAAAATCTATATATCCATTCAGTTTTAATCATCAAATTATGAATTCAGTTCCTGCATCAAATTATTGTTGGTAATATACCGATTAAAGGGATAACCACAAACCTGTCTTTTTTTCATTTTCTCCTTTTATACTTCCTTTTTTTCTTAACTTCTTTATACAACATAATAATTCGTAATATAATGCATCAAAGCAAGTGAGCCGTTTGAGAGCCGGCTCTCTTGAATGAGTTGAGCCGAAAAAGCCGGTTCTCTAAAAAGAGACGGACTTTTCACCACAAAACTCGAGGTTGGCATGCAGACGAAAACTCGAACCGCGAGACCAAAACAACATCTGCCGGATCTGCCTGACGAAAAGTTTGGAGTGCGGTAAATCTTTGTTTAAAAAAAATGTAATCGGGTAATAATGACAATTTTGGGTCAAAAAAGTTGCGTCCCGGGGACGCACGTTGATTTAAGACTATGCGTCCCCAGCAAAAATGATGCGTCTATGACGCAGGGACGCGGGCAAACGAGAGCACTTCACATCTACAAACCCCAAACGGGTCACATTATATACCAGGAAATACTGTCGATGAAATTGGAAATGCATAGTGTGCCGTCTTGCAGTCAATAAGTCCATTGTTCCTTTCTAAAATACATGTTAGTGGTGAAACCAAATGCTATGATGGTAGTTTACGTTCTATGGAATAACATATTATGCTATTGCCCATCTCAGCTATCTTCAGGCAGTGGGCAGGGGACACCCTGAACCGGCAACCAGCCAGTCGAAAGGTACACAGAGACAGACAACTCACTCGCTCATTCCCACCTAGGGACAATTTGGACCGGCCTATTAACCTGAAATGCATGTTTTAGGGAATGTGGGAAGAAACCAATGTGCACGGAGAAAACCCACGCAAGCACAGGGAGAACATGCAAACTCCACACAGAAAGGTTTTATCCCATGACCTCAGAATTGTTCCACTGTACTACGGAATATATTGTAAACAAAAGAGCAGGGAGAAAGGAAACAGCAAGACAATAATACAAAAACAGTCAGCGGAGGCAGGTGAGGCACAGCCTCACTTGTCAAAATGGGACTATAAAATTAAACATATCTTCAATGATTATTGATAACATTATGGCTTAGTCGTAAGTCAAAATAAGGAACAAATACAGAAATTGGTTTTTAATTTGTTAGGAGAACAGGGGAGAGCCCAACCCTTATATCAGAAATATTGACCTGTTCTGAAAGTAGTCCCCCGAGCATCTGGTAACCCCCTGACAACCCCTGAACAGACCCCAAACAGGTTCTGAAAATAGCTCACCAGCGATTGTTTTAGTAAATTCAATTTATGCCTGGCATGATGTTTGAGTAGTAAACTTAACTGTATTAATTACGATATAATAACATCTTGACAAATTGCTATTTATGAAAAGTACATTAAAATGCTAGCTCTTTGCCCCAATCGGTAACAAGAAATAGGTCTTCTTGTCAAAGAGGTTAGTGACCCTTGCTATATGTCTTGTCCCCGTACAGACCTTTAAGTCAAGTCAAGTCAATACATGTTTATCTGTATAGCCCTGGTTGTTGAACTGTGCTTACGCACTGATCGCTCTGTGGCTAGGACCTTGACTCGGCCTCTTGGCTGAGAACAAGTGTCTCGGGCCGTGGCTTTGTAGTGAATTATGATTTGACCTATAATGGGTAATTGATAACGAATATAGAACAATAACCCTTAAAAAAATCCCCCCCCCCCCCTTAATCACAAAGAGTCTCAAAGGGCTGCACAGATCAAAGACTATTGCAAACTACAGACCATTATGACACCATCCCCTCATCTAAAACCTACATGAGGGCAAATAATACACATATTATCAACATAAGATACAGGTTATTCATAAAGTAGAAGTGTGTTTTAAGGCATTTTTGAATGGTTTTCTCACCTGAGCATGGCATTATTCCCATCACTTCGTGTGCAGCGGATTTGCCGTGTCTGGTATCCCACCTCCAGCTCCCAGGACATGGGATACTTGCGATGGTGCAGATGGTCATGATGACGATAGTGCGAGGCGTGTCTTTGTAACACCACGGTATTGTTTTCCTTAGTATGCCTGAAATTGACAGTGGTCCGACCGTTCAAAAGGGCGTCTTTCTGATGAGGGAGTCTACACTCGCTCCAGGATCCTACTTTAAGGCTATACCGGTACTCGTCCTCCCCAGAGGGGCAGGTAACAGTCCTGGAACAAGTTCTGGTTTCCGTCAAATTTGGGCAGCTAGTGCCGCCGTACATCGGCGTGGTCAGGACATGCCTAGTCCGATGGCGGAGGCCAACACCGCACGTCCTACTGCAACCGGACCACGAGGTGAAGTCAGAAACGACACAATCCTGCGGGCATGGGATAAGACAAGCCTGTTCCACAGGGGGTCTCTGGGAAAAGAAGTCACATATCCTCGAATTGACGGCGGTGCGGTTAAAGGTGCGCACACAGTGCACTTTGCGTCTCTGGATTCCGTGTTGTGCAGTAACGCACTCTGTGGTCCGCAGTTTGAGTTCGTTGGAAAAAAAAGGGACGAGCACGCAGCCTTCCCAGGCGGACAACTCCCACTCGAAGAGGTCCTGGTGCCAATCGCACACTTTGAAGCACTGCCGCCGACTGTCGGGTTTGTCCACGTGGTTGCAGTGAGAGTAGTGGGTCGTCCAGCCCTCGGTGTGGACGCACCATACCGTCCTGGTCTGAACTCCGCCGGCGCTGCAGTTCTCGGCCATGCAATGACCCCACTGGCCTAGAGAAGAGCAGAGACACCAAAAGAGGACCACGGTTTTGTTAAAAAATCGAAAGTCTAAACAGGGTGACTCAAGTTCTTGTTATCTGCCAGTTTGCAATCAAATACAATTCGGGGGCAATCACTTAACCTCCATGATTGCTTTATTCATGAACACTGTGAACAAAGAAAGAACGGCACCAAAAGCAATCAAGCTTGTGGAAAATCAATGTATAGAAATCAAGTGCACGTATCTCATCGGGAGGGATGAATTCACTCGGTAGTTCAATTCCAAACTGGTAATTTAATTGTGGCCTGGTGAGTCATAACTAGAAGGTTTCGTGACCGACTGAATTCTGGTGAATCATACTTGACATCCTTTCGGCCGCTTTTAGAGGGAAACCTTTTAAATTGAGATATGTTCAATTAAATTCCCCCCACAAACACAATCAATTTAATTGATGAATATCTTACACACTAACCATTAGAAAATAACTTTGCAAAAAAAAAAAACTCTCTAGTGAACAGTTCTGAGTTGTTATAGTGTTGTAAAAGTAATGGCCAGATGGCAATTATCGACAAAATGTATATAAAGATAAAAAACAGTAACTAGAACCCGTAAAAAGCTTTAAATCCCTAGTTTGGGGCCAAACCCTTGCTTTTTAAACCCAAGCTGAGAACATAGAACCATAGAAGCTTGTTAAAACCCTAGTTTAGGACTGAAACCCTGCCCTGAAACCCTGAAAGTACCTTACAACTCTATCCTAGCACCGAAACCTTTAATGGAAACACTATCAGGAAACCATAGAAACACTTAAAAACCTCGTTGGGGCCTAAACCCTTGCTTGAAACCTTAGTTGGAAACGTCGAAGCTCATAGTTCAGGGCCGAAACCATAGCTTGAAACCCCAGCTGAAAACCCTGCAAGCACTTTAAAACGAATACGAGCTCGGGATATTAGATGGAAATCCCAACTAGTTCCCGTAAAAAGCTTTAAAACCCTAGTTTGGAGCCAAACCATTGCTTGAAACCCCAACTGAAAACCCTGCTAGCACTTTAAAACTCCATTATGGGTCTGGGTCCTTAGTACAAACCCTTATCTGAAAATCCTGCAAGCGCTTTAAAACTCTAGCACGGGTCCGGGACCATAGTTGGAAACAGCAACTAGAACCTGTAAAAAGCTCTAAAACCCTACTTTGAGGTCAAACCCTTGCTTTTAAACCCAAGCTGAGAACCATAGAAACTTGTTAAAACCCTAGTTTAGGACTGAAACCCTGCCTTGAAACCCTGAAAGTACTTTAAAACTAATATGAGCCCGGGATATTAGTTGGAAACCCTAACTAGTTCCCGTAACAAGCTTTAAAACCCTAGTTTGGAGCCAAACCCTTGCTTGAAACCCCAACTGAAAACCCTGCAACCACTTTAAAACTCCATTATGGGTGTGGGTCCTTAGTACAAACCCCTACCTGAAAACCCTGCAAGCGCTTTGAAACCCTAGCACCCGTAAAAAGCTTTAAAACCCTAGTTTGGGGCCTAAACCCTTACTTGGAACCCCGGATAAGAACCTGGAAAGCGCTTTAAAATTCTAGTATGGGTCTGGGACCTCAGGTGGAAACCCTAGCTGATATCCCTGCAAGGGCTTTCAAATTTTAGTGTGGGTCAGGGACCTAAGTTGGAAACCCTAGCTAAAAACCCTGCAAGCGCTTTAAAACTCCATTATGGATCTGGGTCCTTAGTACAAACCCCTAGCTGAAAACCCTGGAAGCGCTTTAAGACTCTAGCACGGGTTTGGGACCTTAGTTAGAAACCCTAACTAGAACTCGTAAAAAGCTTTAAAACCCAAGTTTGAGGTCAAGCCCTTGCTTTTAAACCAAAGCTGAGAATCATAGAAGCTTGTTAAAACCCTAGTTTAGGACTTAAACCCTGCCTTGAAACCCTGAAACTACTTTACAACTCTATTATAGCACCAAAACCTTTAATGGAAACACTATCAGGAAACCATAGAAACCATAGAAACACTTAAAAGCTAAAAACCCTGCAAGCGCTTTGAAACTCCATCATGGGTCTGGGTCTTTAGTACTAACCCATAGTTGAAAACCCTGCAAACTCTAGCACGGGTCGGGGACCTTAGTTGGAAACAGCAACTAGAACCTGTAAAAAGCTGTAAAACCCTACTTTGAGGTCAAACCCTTGCTTTTAAACCCAAGCTGAGAACCATGGAAGCTTGTTAAAACCCTAGTTTGGGACTGAAACCCTGTCTTGAAACCCTGAAAGTACTTTACAACTCTATCATAGCACCAAAACCTTTAATGGAAAAACTATCAGGAAACCATAAAAAACACTTAAAAACCTCGTTGGGGCCTAAACCCTTGCTTGAAACCTTAGTTGGAAACATCGAAGCTCATTAAAACCCTAGTTCAGGGCCGAAACCTTAGCTTGAAACCCTAGCTGAAAACCCTGCAAGCACTTTAAAACTAATACGAGCCTGGGATATTAGTTGGAAACCCTAACTAGTTCCTGTAAAAATCTTTAAAACCCTAGTTTGGAGCCAAACCCTTGCTTGAAACCCCAACTGAAAACCCTGCTAGCACTTTAAAACTCCATTATGGGTCTGGGTCCTTAGTACAAACCCTTATCTGAAAACCCTGTAAGTGCTTTAAAACTCTAGCACCCGTAAAAAGCTTTAAAACCCTACTTTGAGGTCAAACCCTTGCTTTAAAACCCAAGCTAAGAACCATAGAAGCTTGTTAAAACCCTAGTTTAGGACTGAAACCCTGCCTTGAAACCCTGAAAGTACTTTACAACTCTATTATAGCACCGAAACCTTTAATGGAAACACTAACTGGAAACCATAGAAACACTTAAAAATCCTCAATAGGGCCTAAACCCTTGCTTGAAGCCTTAGTTGGAAACGTCGAAGCTCATTAAAACCCTAGTTCAGGGCCGAAACCTTAGCTTGAAACCCCAGCTGAAAACCCTGTAAGCACTTTAAAACAAATACGAGCTCGGGATATTAGTTGGAAACCCTAACTAGTTCCCATAAAAAGCTTTAAAACCCTAGTTTGGAGCCAAACCCTTGCTTGAAACCCCAACTGAAAACCCTGCTAGCACTTTAAAACTCCATTATGGGTCTGGGTCCTTAGTACAAACCCTTATCTGAAAACCCTGTAAGCGCTTTAAAACTCCAGCACCCGTAAAAAGCTTTAAAACCCTACTTTGAGGTCAAACCCTTGCTTTAAAACCCAAGGTGAGAACCATAGAAGCTTGTTAAAACCCTAGTTTAGGACTGAAACCTGGCCTTGAAACCCTGAAAGTACTTTACAACTCTATTATATCACCGAAACCTTTAATGGAAACACTAACTGGAAAAAAAATCCTTGTTGGGGCCTAAACCCTTGCTTGAAACCTTAGTTAGAAACGTCGAAGCACATTAAAACCCTAGTTTGGAGCTGAAACACTTGTTGAAACCCTGACTAGAACTTCTCAATAAAACCCTAGAAGTACTAAAGAACCCTAGTTTGGGGCTGAAACCCCAGCTAGAAAAGTCCTTTAAGAAAACATTCGAGGATTCTCTGTCAGTCGCCGGTGATGTGTCCGAACATTTTAATCAATGGCGGCATAAATACGTGTTTATTATTTATTTATTCTAGCGGAAAAAAAAAAAAAAAAAAAAAGAAATCATGATTGGACACGATTTCTGCCCGGCGCTATGTTGATGTTGAAACACAATAGTATTTGACGGCGAAATAATAGCAATCTTCTGAAACAACCGTGTTGATTGATGTTGACAAACGACCATTCTTGGCTCCGGATAATTTGAAGTACTCAGTTATTTATAAGAAAGAATATTTTGGAGTGAGAAAATATGGAAGAATCGGTATGACAAGGAAATGACGGACACAGAACGGTTTAATGTTCTTAACTGGTAAGTAGGAATTGGTCCTGGTGTACAATACATCATGTAAGGTAGAGTTTCAAGTAAGCTAAAGGGGCAAAACAAAGCCTGTAATTGGCCGAAAAAGATAAACGTGAATATCAAGTTTGGTTATCTACGGCATAGAGAAAACATGTTTTACCATTCTGTATTTGTGAATATTTTACTCTCCTGGATTTACTACACTCACGGATAGAAGAGGACCATGGTTGCACATTATTATTGAACGCAACGACTTCGGTGAGCTACTCCGGCTATATATTTTCCCTGTATCTTGTTTCATGTTTTTGTGATGGGTCTTTTTTTAAATTCAACTCAATTCCAAGTGTTTATTGTCATATGCACAGTCAGGTTGCGAGCGAAAAAGAACATAGAAACTAAGGAATGGTTGGCATTTCTATGACACGTATTTGCTTCTTTGCAAGCTTTCGGAATGTTAAGGGGGTAATCAGTTTGACTGAACTATCATACAGTTTTGTCGACGTTCCCATTGTAGCGCCTTATAATCCGGTGCGCCTTATGCAGGGAAGATATAGGACCAACAACTAATTTTTGGGGGTGCGCCCTATAACCCGGTGCGCCTTATAGTGCGGAAAATAGGGTATATGAGGTGATATTGATTAAAGATTGAATTCAACCCTCTTTGTTTTTCATTGATATGAAGGTGTGATACATTGTATGCAACAATTTTGGACATATAACTCCAGGGTAAACATGTACTAAAGCGAGACATTGCTGAATGAAGCGCAAGAGAGAAACGAGCTGCAGGTTGAAATATGTCCAGTTGATGTTGGCAAAGCCAGGTGCCTCTCACAAAGACGCTGAACTTGTATTTTTTACTCTCTTGTTCACTCCCTCTGTCTCTATTTTTCTCTTTCTTTGTTCCCCTATCTCTTTGTCCCTCTCTGTGTCTTTTTACCTTTTTGTTGTATCTGTTTTTTTTCCTTTTCTCTCCTTCTATTTCTCTCTCTATTTCTCTCTCTATTTCTCTCTCTCTCTATTTCTCTCTCTATTTCTCTCTCTCTCTCTATTTCTCTCTCTCTCTCTATTTCTCTCTCTATTTCTCTCTCTCTCTCTCTATATTTCTCTCTATCTCTCTCTCTCTCTCTATATTTCTCTCTATTTCTCTCTCTCTCTCTCTCTCTCTCTCTCTCTCACCTCTTTTCTCCCACCTCTTTTCTCCCACCTCTTTTCTCCCACCTCTTTTCTCCCACCTCTTTTCTCCCACCTCTTTTCTCCCAACTCTTTTTCTGTCTATGTCTCTCTTTTTCTCTCTGTCTTTTAACCTCTTTTGCTCTAACTTCCTTTTTTCCTTTTCTCTCCTTCCTCTTTCTCTCTTCATACCCTTTGCGCTTACTTTTCTCTTTTCTCTCCTTCTGTCTTTCTATTTCTTTTCGGATTTCTTTCTTCCTCTCCCTTTCTTTCCCCCTCTCTCACGACTTTTTATCTTTTGTTTATCACACTCTCCCTCTCTTTTTTCTTTCTTTGTCCCGCCCTCTCTCCTTTTCCCTCCCTCTTTGCCTTATTTATTTCTCTCTCTCTTTTTCTTTCTCTTTGATCCACTAGTCCGGCCCCCGACAGAATGTTTGTTCTATGGTGTGGCCCCCACGAGTTAAAATGAGTTTGACACCCCTGAGCTAATGGATGGATGGATGAATGAAGATGTTCCTAAACTAATATCATGTTGTATTTTGAAATATTTTTGTTTTTGTTTTTGTTTTATTTATTTTAAAGAAAGGATTTATTTCAGGGACAATCACCAGGAGGGCATTTCTTTGAAACTACTGTTTTCTGCTTAAGGGAACTCCATTTTGAATTGCTGAATTATTATACAGTTCAATGAAGCATTTGATTGAGTTTGTTATTCTTAACTTAGAATTCAGTTTACTTTTCGACCAAATACATGTTTAACAACATTTCAAGACTTAATGTAATTTATCGAGGTTTAGGATCTGTATTAATCCAGTGGGGACTTTTTCTTTGTTTCTGTTCGTATTACCGTATTTTCTGCACTATAGGGCGCACCGGGTTATAGGGCGCACCCCCAAAAAATAGTTTTTGGTCCTATTTTTGACATACATAAGGCGCACCGGATTATAAGGCGCTACAATGGGAACGTCGACAAAACAGTTGGATGGTTCAGTCCAACTGATTACCCCCTTAACATTCCCAAAGCTTGCAAAGAAGCAAATACGTGTCGTAGACACGTGCGGATGCGGTGTCCGTACGATGTCACTCAAATGCATCGTTCCAAATATCATCCGGAAGGTTAAAGTCTTGGGATTCAAGAAATGCCAACCATTCCTTAGTTTCTATTTTCTTTTTCGCTCGCAACTTTACTGTGCATATGACAATAAACACTTGGAATTGAGTTGAATTCACTCAATTTATCACAGCAACATCAAGATCGTTCTGAAACAAGATACCGGGAAAATATAAAGCCGCATAACTCACCTAAGTTCTCACGTTCAATAATGATACGCAATCATGGTCTTCTTACAACCGTGAGTAAAGTCAATCCAGGAGAGTAAATTATTTGCAAATACAGACTAATGAAACATGTTTCTTTATGGCGTAGTTTAGCAAGCTCATCTTTTTCGGCAAATTGCAGGGTTTGTTTTGGCCCTCTAGCCAATCCGAGGCCCCGAATAACTTTAGCCAATAGCGATCGATTCAAATGATGATTGACACATTGGTTAGCCAATGAAACGTCGGTATCTAAATCCCAGCATACACCGCAGACTACTCCACGTTCGGGGGAAAATCGAGTCGGCGGCAGTTGCGTAAGTTGCGAGACCTTGCGAATTTAATATTGAGCCATATATAAGGCGCACTGTATTATAAGGCGCGTGGTCAGCTTTTGAAAAAAAATAAGACTTTTAGGTGCGCCTTATAGTGCGGAAAATACGGTAGTTTTTTTTCATAAATGTGTCAATTTTGAGTTTATTACAACCTTGAATCCCGATAACTGAAGGAAAATATTCAGCATATCAACCAATCAATCGATGAAATGTATGACTCATTCGGCAAAAGGAGAATAACTGATTGCCAGGAAAATGAAACAAAAAATGTAAATATATATATATATATATATATAATTGTGAAGACAAATAAGCTGCAGGCTAGGGTACCTTTAGATGCAACTATAGTCAGTGTCTTCTCATCTCATCTCATTAGCCGTACCGCTTATCCTCATTAGGGTCACGGGGGGGCTGGAGCCCATCCCAGCCATCTCCGGGCAGTGGGCAGGGGACACCCTGAACTGGTTGCCAGCCAGTCGCAGGGGACACAGGGACAGACAGCTCATTCGCTCATTCACACCTAGGGACAATTTAGACCGGCCAATTCACCTGAAATGCATGTTTTTGGAACGTGGGAGGAAACCGGAGTGCCCGGAGGAAACCCACAGCTGGCACGGGGAGAACATACAAACTCCGCACAGGAAGTCTGGAGCTGGATTTGAACCCACGACAGGTTCCCGAGACATGAACTGTGCTGCACAAGCGCTAACCACTGCTCCGCCGTACTGCCCTCAGTGTCTTCTATTTATTTTATTATTTGAATATTTTAATTTACTGTAGGCAGTTGGCTTCCACCTAGACAAGGTACTTTGGCAGTAATACACTACTTTTTGGTGTTAGTATCCTGGGGGGGGAGTGAAGAAAATACGTATTTGAACACCTTGCTATTTCTCCCACTTGGAATTCATGGAGGGGTCTGAAATTTCCATCGTAGGTGCATGTCCATTGTGAGAGGGATAAACTAAAAAGAAAAATCCTGAAATCACAATCCATGATTTTTTTAAACGATTTATTTGTGTAATATAGCAGGAAATAAGTATTTGAACAACCGAGAAAATGGATGTTAATGTTTTGTACAGTAGTTAAAGTCTTACTGATTGTGTCTTTATAAAGGTAACAACCACAAACAAGTGCATCTGATTCAGGATGATACATGGAGTGCAGGTGCACTTGTAATGGGCGGACAAACAGGTCTTTTAGGGTCAGAATTTGGGATGATACACGGGTGTTCAAATACTTATTTGTAGCTGTATTACATAAATAAATTGTAAAAAAAAAAAAATCATGCAATAGGAGTTCTGGATTTTTTTTTTAGTTTATCTCTCTAGCAGTGGACATGCATTTATGATGAAAATTTCAGACCCCTCCATGATTTGTGGGTGGGAGAAATCGCAAAAGAGCAGGGTATTCAAATACTTATTTTCTTCACTTTATACATGTATACACACATATATATACACACACACACACATATATATATATATATATATATATATATATATATATATATACACATATATACATACACATATATACATACACATATATATATATGGCAGTGCAGTGGTTAGCGCGTGTGTGGCACAGTTCATGTCATAGGAACCTCCTGCGTGGGTTCAAATCCAGCTCCAGACTTCCTGTGCGGAGTTTGTATGTTCTCCCCGTGCTTGCTGGGTTTCCTCCGGGCACTCCGGTTTCCTCCCACATTCCAAAAACATGCATTTCAGGTGAATTGGCCGGTCCAAATTGTCCATAGGTGTGAATGAGCGAGCCAGTTGTCTGTCCCTGTGTGCCCTGCGATTGGCTGGCAACCAGTTCATGGTGTCCCCTGCCCACTGCCCGATGATTGCTGGGATGGGCTCCAGCACCCCCGCGACCCTACTAAGGATAAGCGGTGCAGCTAATGAGATGAGAGATGATATGTATATATATATATATATATAAACTCATGCATTGTGATTTCTGGATTTTTCTTTTTAGTTTATCTCTCTCGCAGTGGACATGCATTTATGCTGAAAATTTCAGACCCCTTTGTGATTTCTAGGTGGGAGAAATAGCAAAAGAGCAGGGTGTTCAAATACTTATTTCCTTCACTCTGTATATATACAGATTTTTATTTTATTTTTATTTTTTTCGCAATGATTTTATTTAAAAATAGGCTAGACCAGGCGTTATTCAAGACGACTTCGAATGCCAGCAAAGCACATGTTCAAGTGGTCCGCTGATGGCGTTCCAGACTTTCATTATACTCACTTTGAGACGCTGCCAGGATGGGTACGCTTGATTTATGGAAGTGTGATTAGGCTTGAATTCGCTGCCAGGAGAACCGGCGAACACCGGCATTAGCCGGCTTAAGCCCCGAATAATCTCCCGCTCGATCGGTCGGCATCAGCACCAGTTCCGCCTCTAAGGAATGAAGAAGTTCGTCCGACTGCACTTAGGAGTCCGGCTTCCACATTTTGGCTTTCTAAGCATGGAGGCGTTGTGGGCTGCCTGCCGTCCCCTCGGCACTGTACATCTTTTATTCTATTAATGTCCTTGAAATAGGATTGCTGCCAGGGTTGGGTAGGGTTACTTTAACTGGATTACTTTCAATGACTTTTGGATTACTCCAATACCAAATATGCTAATGAAAGACAAAAGAAACTAAATATGAACACAATTACTACATTTTGTGCAGGCTTGGGGAGTAACTGAATACATGGAACGGGCAAAAAATGATGTCGGCAAGCTGTTTGGATTTATTTTCATTTTGTTTCTGTCGCATTTTATGTTAGTTTTGCCAGAGATCAAAGAGATCAAAGCCAGAAGAGAAAGCTTACCACGTGTTGTGAGTCATCATTTTATTCATATTTAGTTAATTTTGTCTTTTATTAGCATATTTGGGCAGCACGGCGGAGCAGTGGTTAGCGCTCGTGCGGCACAGTTCATGTCATGGGAACCTGTCGTGGGTTCAAATCCAGCTCCAGACTTCCTGTGCGGCGTTTGTATGTTCTCCCCGTGCTTGCGTGGGTTTCCTCCGGGCACTCCGGTTTCCTCCCACGTTCCAAAAACATGCATTTCAGGTGAATTGGCCGGTCCAAATTGTCCCTAGGTGTGAATGAGCGAGCGAGTTGTCTGTCCCTGTGTGCCCTGCGATTGGCTGGCAACCAGTTCAAGGTGTCCCCTGCCCACTGCCCGGAGATGGCTTGGATGGGCTCCAGCCCCCCCGCGACCCTAATGAGGATAAGCGGTACGGCTAATGAGATGAGATTAGCATATTTGGTATTGGAGTAATCCAAAAGTCATTGAAAGTAATCAAGTATAAGTAACCCTGCCCAACCCTGCACTTTACACCGAGAAAGAACGGTGACCAGATGATAAAGGTGCTGTATCTAAGTTAGATCAGGAGGCTTCTCCTGCTACTGATAAATATGGGAAGCAGAACTAAATGTCTCATGTGGGGGAGCAACAGGGTTGGGTTGGGTTACTTTAACTTGATTACTTTCAATTACTTAAGGATTACTCCAATACCAAATATGCTAATAAAAGACAAAAGAAAGTAAATATGAATCAAATTACTAAATTTTGTGCAGGCTTGGGGAGTAACTGAATACATGGAACGGGCAAAAAATGATGTCGGCAAGCTGTTTGGATTTATTTTCATTTTGTTTCTGTCGCATTTTATGTTCGTTTTGCCAGAGATCAAAGAGATCAAAGCCAGGAGAGAAAGCTTACCACGTGTTGTGAGTCATCACTTTACCCTACCCAACCCTGATTATATACGAATAACCTATATCTTATGTTTATACCATGTGTATTATTTGCCCTCATGTAGGTTTTAGATCAGGGGCTGGTGTCATAATAGTCTGTAGTTTGCAATAGTCTTTGATCTGAGCAGCCCTTTGAGACTCTTTGTGATTAAGGCAGGGGTGTCAAACATGCAGCCCGGGGCCAGATCAGGCCCGCTAAGGGATTGAATCTGGCCCGCGAGACAACGCTCAGAGAAGCGCAAGAAAAAACGAGCTGCAGGTTGAAATATGTCCACTTGATGTTGCTGAAGCCGGGTGCCTCTCACAAAGACGGTGAAATTGTATTTTTTTTTCTCTCTCTCTCTCTCTATCTCATGCTTTTTTCCCCTCCCTTTTTTTCTCTTTTGCTGTCTCTCTCTTTCACTTTTTGTGTCTCTCTTTTTCTCTTTCTTTGTTTGTCTTTTTGTCTCTCTCTGTCTTTTTACCTTATTTTGCTCTCTTTTCCAGTTTTCCTTCTCTCTCTCTTGTCTCTCTTTCTCTCTCTCTTGGTTTCCCATTCTCTCCTTCTCCCATTCTCTCTATCTCTCCTTCTTTTTATCTCCTTCTCTATTTCTATTTCTCTTTGGATATCTTTCTTTCACTCTCTTTCCCCCTCTCTCACTATTTGCCTTTATCTTTTTTTTTCTCACGTTTCATGTTCTCTATCTCTTTTTTTTCTCTCTTTCTCTCTCTCTCTCCCATAATCTTTCTTTGTCCCACAATCTTTTTCTTTCCTTCGCTTTGTCTTATTCCTTTCTCTCTTTCTTTCTCTTTAATCTACTAGTCCAGCCCCCGAGAGAATGTTTGCTCTATCCTGTGGCCCCGGAGGTAAATTGAGTTTGACACCCCTGAATTAAGGGCTATACAATTAGACATGACTTGACTCGACTCAATGCAGGTATGTCAAACATGCAACCCCGAGAGAAGCACACGAGAAAAACGAGATGCCGTTTTAAGTATGCCCTCTTGGTATTACCAAAGCCAGGCGGCACTCACAAAACATTTGGAGTTGTATTTCTTTCTCTTGCTCTCTTTCTTTTTTCTTCCTTTATCTTTCTCTCTTTTACACTTTCTTGCGCTCAATTGTACACGTTCATGTTAGCGTAATCTTTCCTACGGGAGATTACGATAACGCGAACGTACGATTAGCCTGCGTTACATTTATGTTTATGTTATTTGTGTCTTAAAGGTAAACAAAGGTAAACATTCAGGGTGTTGGAACGGATTAAAACGCTTTACATTATTTGTAGGGCAGCACGGTGGCGCAGTGGTTAGCGCATGTGCGGCACAGTTCATGTCTTGGGAACCTCCTGCGTGGGTTCAAATCCAGCTCCAGACTTCCTGTGCGGAGTTTGTATGTTCTCCCCGTGCTTGCGTGGGTTTCCTCCGGGCACTCCGGTTTCCTCCCACATTCCAAAAACATGCATTTCAGGTGAATTGGTCGGTCCAAATTGTCCCGAGGTGTGAATGAGCGAGCGAGTTGTCTGTCCCCGTGTGCCCTGCGATTGGCTGGCAACCAGTTCAGGGTGTCCCCTGCCCACTGCCCGATGATTGCTGGGATGGGCTCCAGCACCCCCGCGACCCTACTGAGGATAAGCGGTGTAGCAAATGAGATGAGATGAGACATTATTTGGAATGGGAAAAATGATTTTGGTGTTCGAACAAATCGCTTTTCTGGAACGGATTTTGGTCGAGAACCGAGGTTCCACTCGACTTCTGCAGGTGTGCATCTCAAGGACCAGTAAAAGGCCAATGGCATCCGTATATTACAAAAAAAAAAACAGAAATCAAAAAGACCACAAAGTTTGAGTGAGACCGTTTTGTCTTCCCCCCAGAAGGCCTCACTTGAAGTCAGACAAAAGATAACCGTAACAAGCTACTCAAAAGCTACTGTGCCTCGGGATCTCAGATGGATACAAATTGGGAGCAAACAAGAGCAATGCAGTATCTCATCAAAGGCAGCAGGCAGGTCTCAGTCCAGAAGAAAAAAAAAAAAAAAAAGAACAGAGCACAAGTGGAATCACTTTCCTCCCTGGTCCATTTAATTACATTTGTTAAAAGTCTCTGGTCCCTTTAATTGCATTCGGTAAAAGCTGCACTGGGCAAATTCAGAAGGAATTTACTGGACATGTGGGTGCAGCATTGTTCACCCGTGAATTGTTGAAAAACAATTCGAGTCCAATTGAGTGTTTGTAAAGTCATTTATCATTCGATATGATAAATGACTTTACAGCTATCTACGGGCAGTGGGCAGGGGACACCCTGAACTGGTTGCCAGCCAGTCGCAGGGCACACAGGGACAGACAATTCGCTCGCTCATTCACACCTAGGGACAATTTGAACCGACCAATTAACCTGACATGCAATGTGGGAGAAAACCAGAGAGCCTGGAGGAAACCCACACAAGCCTGGGGAGAACATGCAAACTCCACACGGGAGGTTCGATCTCATGACCTTCAAACTGTGTCGTACACGCGCTAACCACTGCGCCGCCGTGGTGCCCTGTATGTAATCAAAATCCTCAAAAAAAAACTCACAAAAATAAAACTTTCAGAAACACCGAATATAAACCAAACCTCAGAAACAAAGATACAACCGCAAAAAGGTGATGGGATTGATGGTAGAAAGTGGATTTTGGAAAATGAAAATGACACCACCACAGGTGTTGTCCAAAAGGTCCTTATGAAGAGTCAGGCTAATTAGGGACACTTATGGGGTGATTGGACACAATTACAAACCGATTAGGCGCTCTCTGGTGGACGAAAGTGGGCCAGACATTAGAGTAGAAATTAGAGTAGCTGATAGTTCCTTCTTAATGTTTTTTGGTTTGCGCCAAGCTACAACAGTAGCAATTATGCCGTTCAATCAAAACAGGTTGAAGAAGCTTAGTTTATGTAAAAAGGGAATAAGCACAGCCAGTACCAACAGCCCTTATGATTATTAACCAGTAATGTTAGCATTACTATTGGCTAATGCTAACTGCTGTGACATTAGATAGACAGGCAGACAGACGTCTCAATAGATAGACAGACAGACAGACAGACGTCTCGATAGACAGACAGACAGACAGACGTCTCGATAGATAGACAGACAGACAGACGTCTCGATAGATAGACAGACAGACAGACATCTCGATAGATAGACAGACAGACAGACGTCTCGATAGATAGATGTCTAGATAGACAGACAGACAGATGTCTAGATAGAAAGATAGATAGACAGAAAGACAGATGTCTAGATAGATAGATATATAGATAGACAGACAGACAGATGTCTAGATAGACAAACAGACAGATGTCTAGATAGACAGACAGATGTCTAGATAGATAGATACAGACAGACAGATTTCCAGACAGACAGACAGATGTCCAGACAGACAGACAGACACAGACAGACAGATGTCTAGATAGACAGACAGACAGATGTCTAGATAGACCGACAGACAGATGTCTAAATAGATGTCTAGATAGATAGATGGACAGATGTCTAGATAGATAGATGGACAGATGTCTAGATAGATAGATTGACAGATGTCCTGACAGACAGATACAGACAGATGTCCAGACAGACAGATGTCCAGACAGATGTCCAGACAGACAGATGTCCAGACAGATATCCAGACAGACAGATGTCCAGACAGATATCCAGACAGACAGATGTCCAGACAGATATCCAGACAGACAGATGTCCAGACAGATGTCCAGACAGACAGATACAGACAGATGTCCAGACAGACAGACAGACAGACAGACACAGACAGACAGATGTCTAGATAGACAGACAGACAGATGTCTAGATAGACAGACAGACAGATGTCTAGATAGACAGACAGACAGATGTCTAAATAGATGTCTAGATAGATAGATAGACAGATGTCTAGATAGATAGATAGACAGATGTCCTGACAGACAGATACAGACAGATGTCCAGACAGACAGATGTCCAGACAGATATCCAGACAGATGCCCAGACAGACAGATACAGACAGATGTCCAGACAGACATATACTTTATTACTTTATTCATCCCATTAGTGTTAATAGCATCCACTTCCTCCACTACATAATCACATTATAAAAAAATGTTTTGGTGTTGTGATTCCATATTTTCAAAATTTTCAAAAAAAACAAAGAAAATAAGACATTTCCCAGGGAACAATTTGAGAGCGCAGAGCAATAAATCCTCTCTAATTATTGCACCAATGTAGCTGAAAGCTCATATATCCTCCCACTGAAGTACTATCGAACATTTTCATTTGTTTTATATATTTTTACCTTCCCGATTTGTGCGATGACCTAAATTGGCTATTTCTAAAAAGGAAAGCAGAACATTGTCAATAGAAGCTACTCATTGACCCCCTTGCAAAATTTACGTCCTACTCATGACAGCCCCTGATGTTGTTTATCTCGGGGAAACATTAGTTTACCGAAGCAGTGATTAATAACAGCGGGCCGACAAATAATTCTCGGGATTAAAAATGGGAAGCAGACCTTATGGAGCAGCTGAACGTAATTTTTCCTTCGCCGTCACTGCCTCCCTCTTCATTTGACTGGGTGACAGCTTTCCCAGCATCCGTCTTCTACTTCCCACTTTATGTTAACTTGGAAAGTTTATGGTGTGCACCACAACACTTTTAATTAAATGCTACCTGCCCCATGATCCACATTATGAATGGGCATCCCCTGCGCCACTCTTCTGTCGATTTGCAATTTGTGAGCGTCTTTAGCTAGAACGTTCCCGCATGCACTTGTCAATCATTTGTAAGTAGACCCAGTTTAACTTGTTCACAGGGTTGGGTAAAGTTACTTTAACTGGATTAATTTCAATTACTTTTGGATTACTCCAAT
This sequence comes from Urocampus carinirostris, assembly GCF_059441175.1. Lineage (NCBI taxonomy): Eukaryota > Metazoa > Chordata > Actinopteri > Syngnathiformes > Syngnathidae > Urocampus > Urocampus carinirostris. The sequence continues at coordinate 8,685,947 of NC_142362.1, forward strand.
ACCAAATATGCTAATAAAAGACAAAAGAAACTATCTCATCTCATTAGCTACACCGCTTATCCTCAGTAGGGTCGCGGGGGTGCTGGAGCCCATCCCAGCAATCATCAGGCAGTGGGCAGGGGACACCCTGAACTGGTTGCCAGCCAATCACAGGGCACACGGGGACAGACAACTCACTCGCTCATTAACACCTAGGGACAATTTGGACCGGCCAATTCACCTGAAATGCATGTTTTTGGAATGTGGGAGGAAACCGGAGTGCCCGGAGGAAACCCAAGCAAGCACGGGGAGAACATACAAACTCCGCACAGGAAGTCCGGTAGCTGGATTTGAACCCACACAAGAGGTTCCCAAGACCTTAGAACTGTGCCGCACACGCGCCAACCACTGCGCCGCCGTGCTGCCCCTTCTAGATAACTTATACATTAAAAAAAAAAATGATGGAATCCCATCGTCATCGTCTGGTCAGAAGGCATGACATTTTGTGCACGTCTGCAAGAATCGTCATGGTGATTTAGATCATGTGATCACGTCATCAGAGAGATCGGTCGCTGAAAAGTTCCTGCAATGCATTCATTGTTCATGCATCAATTCAGTGTTTTAACAATAAGAGGTTATTTTAAGGGCAGCACGGTGGCGCAGTGGTCAGGTCATGAGATCGAGTCTCCTGTGTGGAGTTTGCATGTTCTCCCTGTGCTTGCATGGGTTTCCTCCCACATTCCAAAAACATGCATGCCAGGTTAAATGGCTGGTCCAAATTGTCTCTAGGTGTGAATGAGCGAGTGACTTGTCTGTCTCTGTGTGCCCTGCGACTGGCTGGCAACCAGTTCAGGGTCTCCCCTGCCCACTGCCTGAAGACAGCTGGGATGGGCTCCAGCACCCCCGTGACCCTACTGAGGATAGGCGGTGCAGATTTTGCATGTATGGATGGGTTATTTTAAGTCCCCCGTGTCTTTATGAAAAGATTGTTTAGATATTGGAGGTATCACACATGCAAAAAAAGCAACAAAGTCAAAGTTCTCAACAAAATTAATCCTTTCACAAAAAGCTGGGGGGTTTTCAGTGTTCTCAACTTTCTTTAGCAATGTTCAACTGTGTTCAACAATGGTAAAAGCCGAAAACATGTTTGTATCTAAAGACAGATAAGTGTTCAATAAGTGTGTTTTTATATGTGCTATCCAGGATAACTCAAACTACAGATGCACTTGCCAGACTTAAACCCATTTGGAGGGACTAGAACCTAGCAGTGAAACTAAAGATAAGACTCAAGCAAGCGCTGGTTATTTCCATTTTCCTCTACGCTTGCAAGACATGGACATTCAAAATAAAACTGGAAAATAGAATCCAGGCCATGGAGATGCGATGCTACAGGAAACTATAGGCATCAGCGTGACAAACTAAATGGTACACAACACCATCAGAGGGCCTATTGGACCCTACGAAGACCTGTTGTCAACTGTATGCAGACTGAAAGTTCAGTGGTATGGTCATGTCACAAGATCTTCAGGACTGGCCAAGATAATTCTCCAGGACACAGTCCAAGGGGGCAAGAGGAGAGGAAGACCCAAACAGAACTGGGTTGACAATATTAAGGAATGGACTGGTTCCAACTTTGCCAAGAACAGGCCAGGGACCATCAAAAGTGGAGAAAGCTGTCCAGAGTTGCCTCCTCATTGATGCCTCGGCGACCTACGGGTTAAGGGATCTGTGAACGGTGAACTGTGCACCTATGTCTATCTAGCTACAAAACTACATTTTCTTTAGGCTCTCAAAATCGAGTCAAAACGGCAAAAAATGGTTGGAACCGGCACTCCCAATTTGAAAAAATAAACATCGGACATTGAATGAGATAAGTTCTAGCAGAGGGAACAATATTTGTTTATAAAAAGTGTTGACTTTCTTCTCCATACTTGCTTTAAAAAGCCATTCTATGCAAAGTATGCTTTAGTTTGCCTTGGCACCAGTCTCAAGTGGACAAATCGAATGCGAAATCAACATTCCAGCACAATGAATTCCGTACCCTCAGGCTGCTTTTCTATATTCTCATGGACCCGTTGGGCTTTTGTGGAGACTCAGCATTCATCCCAAGAACATCACGGCCAGATCCGCATGAATGCCCCACGACAACTGCGAAGCCCACTGCGAGACAAAGCGAGAAGTATGGCATAATGCTGACCAATCCCGTCCCCGGTTAAGCTAATCTCAGACAATAGTGCTGTAAATCAAGCGTCACAATTATTATCATACTATTAACCAACATTTGAAGATACAGATCGTACCTGTCGCGCTTCAGGGCTCCATGCCCTTACAAACGGTCGTATTTTCCCTTACAAAATACGAAATAATCTTACACCATATTTTTTTTCAAACGTGTTTATTTATGTAGTTTAACATGTTATATTGTACATGTGTTTTGTTATAGCATATATATTGTTAATTAACATGTTGTTGTGAGATACTGAGTTGCTCGACATGAATTGGACCGAAAAAGCCGGTTCTCTAAAAACAGACGGACTTCCTTTCACTACTTCAAACCACTCGATTCGTTTGCAACGAAAAAAACTATACCGAGATAGAGGCTTCCGCGGCGAACTCGTTTGACTTGATTGATTTGCCGTTTCGTGATAGTCGGTGTATACCGGATGGCACCCATCTCATCTCATTAGCTGCACCGCTTATCCTCAGTAGGGTCGCAGGGGTGCTGGAGCCCATCCCAGCAATCATCGGGCAGTGGGCAGGGGACACCCAGAACTGGTTGCAAGCCAATCGCAGGGCACACAGGGACAGACAACTCGCTCGCTTCATTCACACCTAGGGACAATTTGGACCGGCCAATCCACCTGAAATGCATGTCTTTGGAATGTGGGAGGAAACCGGAGTGCCCGGAGGAAACCCATGCAAGCACGGGGAGAACATACAAACTCCGCACAGTAAGTCGGGCAGCTGGATTTGAACCGACAAATTTGTGTTTTTCCGTACAAATTTTCTCGTACGTCATACACGTCTTAAAATGCGTAATAAACGTACTTTGTACGGCAAAACCGTACTGGTAGACAGGTATGTACAGATTAAGATTTATTTTACCGCCTATTGACACTGGGTAACTGAAACAGACACTTTGCTAGTCTGCTGAGTGTCGCTTTAAGTTTAAATATTTCTGTGTATATAACCCTCATGATTAGGAGTTTTTCGGAAAAAAACAAATACCCGATTTTAGCAAACCTGCATTGGGTCCCTCTTGGGTCCCAGCTGGTATAAAATTTTACAGCGAGGCTTTTAACGAAGACAAGAAAGTTTGATCACATGACCCTGATTTTCACTAATCTGCATTGGCTCCCTATTAGCTTAAGATGTGATTTTAAGGTTCTTTTGTCATCATACAAAATCCTACATGGACTTTCACCCCTATATTTTTCAGATTTAATTCCCCCCTATTTTCCGGTCCGGAGCCTTCGCTCTGAAAATGCTGGTTTACTAGTGATCCCAAGAGCCAAGAAGAAATCCGCAGGTCCAGGAGAGTTCTGCATTTGGGTCCCGGTGGAACACTCTGCCCTCTGAAATTCGATTTGCTACCTCAGTGTTTAAATCTAGGCTTAAAACACACTTACTTCCCATAGCTTATGAATGACTTATATTTCATGTTGACAATATCCGTGTATTGTTTGTTATTACAACATCTGTTGCAGCCTGGTCATCCTGGAAAGGGGATAACCTCATATGCGGTCCTTCTTCAAGGTTTCTTCATTTGCCTCATGTTGAGGTTTTTGAGTTTTTCTTTGCCCTCATGTAGTTTTTGGATCAGGGGATGGTGTAATAATAGTCTGTAGTTTGCAATAATGTGTGGTCTTCGCAGCCCTTATCATTAAGGGCTATACAAGTACAAGTAAAGAAATGTAAAATATTTATTAACACATCTATATTGCATGTAGAGCAATATATATTGAATATAGATTTGCATATGCATCTGTATGTGTAGCTTAGGAGCATTCTAAGCATCCCTACATTGTAAATCAATGTCACTGCCATTTGGAACTTGACACCGAAACCAATTCACTGGGAAATACGACCAACTTTACAAGCGGTACTGACAAAAATGTCCTCTAATCGCATGGCCTTAAGTACAACAGATCTAGATCAAACAAGAAGATTCCAATCATGCATATTCCTTGGAACATGCTGCTGTAAGGCAAACTTCATATTTAAAACATATGTTCCTGGAACATATTTGAATTTCTCACGGCTTAAGGCAAATAGCTTCAAAGTACTCTTGTAACTCCAACTCAACAAAGCACCAATGGTTAATTATTGGGAACGAACCTTAAGTCAATTAGCCATAATGAAGTCAGTGGCGTTAGCAACTAGCCAGGACAGGAGCGTAAACGTTGACAGCATCCGGTGGGCCGCTTTCTAATTAGATCGGGAATTTTTGTCACAAGCCAGAAACGGAGAAAGGACCTAATAGTGGTAATTTTACTCAGTTTTATTGAAAAAGAGAGCAGTGTTTGCTCCCACGATCCGATGATCGTCGGACATGGGTAGCTGATGGCAGGAACGAGGAAATGGCACTTCCATGTCGGGCAAGGGAGGAAACAGGGCAAAACATCTTGATGTCTGAGACGGAAGAGCAGGGCAGAAACGGGTCCAGAAACAGGTCGGCAACAGGTAACAGGCAGGAGGAAACAGGGCAGGAGATTGTCGGAGGGTACGGAGCTTGCCTAGCAAAAGCGTAGGTTCGCAGGACGGTCTGATAGCTTCCTCTTGGAAGCCGGGGGTTTAAAAAGAGTCAATGAAGCAATCAGTAATCATGACAATTTTAATGCAGAAATCCTACAAAACTCAAGACGATTGCCAAGGTCCGACTCATTTCTGAAGATCAGGAGGACACTGTGCACCGACAAAAAACACCGACCAGGTGATGAAGGTGCTCTTTTTCCGTAAGATCAGGAGGTTTCTCCTGCTACTGGTAAACCAGTAATATCCGTTTCATGTAGCAAACCCCTACCTGAACCTGCCTAAGATTTACCGCACTCGAAACTTTTCGTCAGGCAGATCCGCCATTGTTGCTTTGGTCTCGCGCCGATCTCGGCAAACGAGATCTCGTTGCTTCGAGATAACGTCATTGTTTTGGCGGTTGTCGAGTGAAAGAGAAGTATGCCTCCGTAAAAACAGTTGGTATGAGGTGCAAATCAACAAAAAATTGGTCATTTCTTCAGTGTCGGTAATAAGTCGAAACATAATACAGAAAGTGGTAACAACGGCAATAATTGCGGCACGAAAAAACGACAGAGAAATTCTTCAGAAGACCGCAAAGGCAAGGAAAACACGTGTTTTGAAGCGAACGATTCGACGAAAGATAAACAAAAAAACACTCCTGGCAAGAAAAGGACTTTTCTGCCAAAATGGACTCAATTATATTCCTGGTTACACTATGAGGAGGATGATAATAGAGGCTACATGTTCTGTGATGCATGCACCCAGCGTGACAAAAAAACTGGATTGCATAAATCATTTCGCAATACGAACTTTCAGAAAAGCACATTGGGATCGGCACAACGACAATGAAAACCACAAATTAGCTATGGAAATTCCGTTGCTGCAATTGGACCTTGAGAAGGCGTTACAACTGTGGCGGGACAGCAAACCACGAAGAATATATGAACTGAAAAACCTGAAGTGATTAAAACTGCATGAATATATAGACTAATATTTCAGCAATATTATGTATAATGTACAATATTTTTGTGAACTGAAAAATCTGAAGTCATAACTGCTTTGTGTTACCAATTAGGTGTGACGATTAAAACTGAATGAATTTATAGATTTATATTATATATTTGTCACCGATTTACAATTTCAACCTCAATTACACTACATTTTGGGGACCCTTAAATCTCTGGTGGGACCCATAGATTTTTGAGGTAAAATGAACACTGCTAAGACACACCATAGGAAGTAGAGCCACAATGGCCAAGCTGGTTAAGTGATCCGTGAACTATTGCTATAAATTTGAGATACGCACAGCCTCAGTAATTTAAAACAAACTGGATAATCATGTCGATTAATAAATTGGGATGGACAGATTTTTCTGTTTCTGTATCTATTTTTGGTGAGACTATACCTGTTTTATTGCCGATGATTTCAGATTACCAAATGAAATGAAAAAAAAAAAAAAAGAAATGACCTGCATTTATACAGCACTTTTCAAGTCAATGACTTCCCAAAGCGCTTTACAATGTGCTCCACATTTCCCAATAGCGGCCTTGCAGCCATGTAAGGCGCTAACCTGCTTATTGGGGGTATTAAGGGTTCAGTGTCTTACCCAAGGACACTTCGACATGTAACACGGACGAGCCGGGATTCGAACAGGGATCCCTTGATCCAAAGACGAGCGCTCTACCTCCTGAGCTAGGATCACTTGCGTGCCTCTGTGCTTGACATATGTCGGCCATGTTCATGAATTCTTCAGAGCAACAGACAAAGACGAGCAGTCCATTACTATAAACGCGTAATTGAATTTGTTTCTCAGCGTTTGAGTATTCCATTTCATTCACGTGTCCGCACTCAAGGTGCAAGTACTTGCAGAGTTGATATGTAACATAGCTGGAAGTGCTCTCACCCTGTATTAGAGGTGAAACAAAGCGGAACATTATCCTCCTTCTGAAAGGAGCTCGGGAAAAGCTCCGAACAGATGATTGCACATGCGCAACCATGACAAAATTTCCAGGAAAACGTGAAGAGAAAGGACAGGTTGGGGTGAAAATTGAAACCACTTCTTCCGCACAGGGGTCTGTTCCTGCACCCGCCTTCTTGAAAATTTCATTTACAAAGCAATGTTTTTCAACTGGGTTGCGGTCCTTTGCGGAACAATTCTAAGAAGAAGAAAAAAATCACAATCAATAGCAGATGACGATTTGCCCCGCTCCATCTTTTCTACTTGCTCAGCCTATTTAGGTGTACTTTCGAGGGCCTACATCTCATTTTATTGTGATTTTGTTAGTTTTATGTCCTTTTTCTACCAATAATAATGGGTCCAAAGAAAGTGAGTGATAAGGGGAAGGAAAAATGGAACAACAAAAAAACAAGGATTGAGTTGAAGAAGGATACAAATGTGAAATATGAAAATTATGTAAATGGAAGGAGATCAAGAGGAAGGCCGAGATTGACGTGGATGGATGGTGTTATGAGCGCACTGGAGGAACGAGGTTTAATCCTAGTGGAAGCTAGAGCTCTTGTTGGTGATAGGAATGAGTGGAGAGGTGTTTTGAAAGGATAGTGGGATGTTTAGACACATTCTAAGGGATGGGCAGGGCACCTGTATGATGCGGCAGGGGTAAACCAGTGAAAGATGTCGGGCCCTGCTGTTGAACAGAATAGTGTGTTGTGACATGGCCGCTTTCTGGTGTCCCGTTTCATCTGGAGGGACGAAAGCATGACCGACTTGGGTGCCGAGGTGCTCAACTTGTTTGGGTGTTTGGGCATTTGGGTTGGCCATGGTCCCAAACATATTTCGTGTGTGTTTGTTTTCTACTTTTTCCCTCTTTTTTATTTTCTTTGTTTTTGTATGTGTCTGTCTTGCTGTCGGTCTCCCGTCTCGAGGGATATGATCAGGGTAGATAGATAGAATGTTTGAGTGTCAGCGGCACGGCGGCTTGGCGGTTAGCCACAGTGCAGAGGTTCATGGTTCAAGTCCAGCTACTGCAACCTTCCTTTGTGGAGTTTGCATGTTCTGCTCGTGCCCGTGTGGGTTTTCCTCCGGGACTCCGGTTTCCTCCCACATCCCCAAAAAACATGCATGTCAGGTTAATTGGCCAGTTCAAATTGTCCCTGGTTGCGAAAGAGCAAGTGAGTTGTCTGTCCTTGTGTGCCCTGCAAATGGCTAGCAACCAGTTCAAAGTGTCCCCTGCCCACTGTCTGAAGAAAGCTGGAATGAGCTCCAGCACCCCCGCAACCCTGCTGAGGATAAGCAGTGCAGATAATGGATGGATGGATGTTTGAGTGTTTGACATTAAAGCGCTGGTGGAAGGTACAGTAAGTGGTTTAAAAATGTTCTATTTTAAGCTTTTTACCTTATCTTATTTTTATCAACTGTATATTTAGATTAGATAGATGTCTAGATAGATGTCTAGACAGACGTCTAGACAGACAGACGTCTAGACAGACAGACGTCTAGACAGACAGACGTCTAGACAGACAGACAGACAGACAGACGTCTAGACAGACAGACGTCTAGACAGACAGACAGACAGACAGACAGACGTCTAGACAGACAGACAGACAGACAGACAGACAGACAGACAGACAGACAGACAGACAGACAGACAGACAGACAGACAGACAGACAGACAGACAGACAGACGTCCAGACAGACAGACAGACGTCCAGACAGACAGACAGACGTCCAGACAGACAGACAGACGTCCAGACAGACAGACGTCCAGACAGACAGACGTCCAGACAGACAGACGTACAGACAGACAGACAGACAGACAGACAGACAGACAGACAGACAGACAGACAGACAGACAGACAGACAGACAGACAGACAGACAGACAGACAGACAGACAGACAGACAGACAGACAGACAGACAGACAGACAGACAGATAGATAGATAGATAGATAGATAGATAGATAGATAGATAGATAGATAGATAGATAGATAGATAGATAGATAGATAGATAGATAGATAGATAGATACTTTATTCATCCCCATAGGGAAATTCACACTTCCAGCAGTCTACCCCGTTGTTTATTAACAGATTAATATGATGCCCTACGGGTGCTTGTAGCGGAGTGGATGACGTCACACGCCAGTCCAAAAGTTCGACATCCCTGTAAATATTTTTCTTTGTGTCCAGGGATACACCACCTCGTGTTAGCGAGTCCGTCTCCACTCCGATTCCCGTAGGCTTTCGTGTCTCTGTATAGCGACGCTGAAGCCGGATTGCTCCGGGTAGCTCCGGGTGGCTACACGTTAGCGTCCGGAATGCTAAACGTGAGCCACGTTTCCGCAAAACACACCAACTGCGCTCCCTGTGCGCTTGGATGTTTTCCACCAGCACTCGTTGATCTCATTTGGTAGTGAGTTCGCATTTACCATGACTGCGGATGGTACCGAAGACTTATAACGCCACTAGCCGCTTAGCTAGCTCCGGTTCTTCCTCCACGATAGGCCCCCTTCATCACACCGGCATGGGAATTCTTCAGGGCAAGGAGTTGATTCCTTGAATAAACGCATTTTTGTGCGCTAAAACCCATGTCCATAGGATAGAAGTAATCCATAGTGTAGTTGTCAAAATGGGATGAAAAACACAGAAGATAGAAGCAGACAATAAAACAAAAAATCACAAAAATAGTATGTGGGTATTTTAAAGCAGTTTTAGCGAGTCACTTATACGCAATGTGAGCTTATATGTGAGTATTGACGGTACATGAAGCTATTGATTTTGCTGGTAATTTTGTATTTTGAACAAAAAAATATATATTTTTTACTATCTCTGCTTTAGACTGAACAATTCTTTCTCTGGGTAAATTTGAAAAGTGTATACGTTTTCTTCATTTGGGTCGCAGCTTTTCATTGGGGTGTAATGTTAGGTCCTGAAGTAAGACCAGTTGAGCATAATGGATTTAAAGCAGGGGTGTCAAACTCATTTTAACACGGGGGCCACACGACAGAACAAACATTATCTCGGGGGCCGGAATAGTAGATTAGAAAGGAAGAAAAAGAGAGAGAAAGAAGTAAGAGAAAGAGAGGGAGAAAAAAAGAGAGAGGGTGGGACAAAAAAAGAAAGAAATTGAGAAAGGGAGAGATAGAGAGAGAAAGAGAGAGATAATGTGAGAAACAAAAGATAAAAAGAGAAATAGTGAGAGAGGGGGAAATAAATAGAGAGAGAAAGAAATCCAAAGTGAAATAGAAAGAGAGAAAAAGAAAAGGAGAGAAAGGGAGATGGGGAGAAAGAGAGAAGTGGAAAGCAAGAGAGGGAGAAAAAAAGAGAAAAGGAAGAGAAAGCAAAAGAAGGTAAAGAGACAGACAGAGAAATAAACAAAGAGGAACAAAAAAAGAGAAAAAGAGAGACAGAGAGAGAGGTAAAAAGGTAGAGAGGGATAGAGAGTAAGAGAAAAAATGAGGAAGAGAGAGAAAGAGAGAGAAAGAGAAAGAGAGAGAAAGAGAGTAAGAGAGAGAGAGAGAAAGAAATACAAAGTACAGCGATATTGAGAGGCACCTTACTTTGGCAACATGGAATGGACATATTTCTACCTGCAGCTCGTTTTTCTCTTGCGTTTCCCTAGGCGTTGTCTCGTGGGCCAGATTCAATCCCTTAGCGGGCCTGATCCGGCCCGCGGGCGGCCTGTTTGACACCCCTGATTTAAAGGATTCCTTTCCATGACATGCTATCCTCACGAAGTTCCATGATTTCAACATTTCTCATTGTTACAATCAAATAGTTTCTTGGAAACTTCTACGATATCTCACAATGGTCAGTTTGTGCTCCCTGTAGCCAGAATGGCCTGTATCGTCATCCAAACACCTGGGCCCTTCTAGAGGTTAGAAGACAAGGCCATTAGTTCTGGTCCGGTGCGCTTGGGAGAGAAATCCCAGGTCAGTGGAGAAAAGAGGAATGAATGACATCCCATCCAATTACTTGTCACCTCGGCAAAGGCCGTGGCGAAGACTTGAGGGATCCGCGGAAGACAAGCAATTGCACGGAAACAGATTCAGATCACCACAAAGCTACCGCGCGTCTTTGCGGCTCCCCGCCGCTCTAGTCACCTTGCCTTAAAGCGAAACAGACTAAAGCACAAACACATTGATTCCGGCAAACCCTGCAGGGATATTTTTTTCAGCTTGAAATCAAAGTGGGATCTCCATGTACTGTATATGGGAAGGATGAACTTAAGGGGATTACGTTGACTGCTTTTTAGATGAACTAGCAGGTCTCTTGGGACATGTCTTCATGAGACAAACATGAATTTCCCTGATTTGATTCTTATTTTTTCATTTTTCTCACAGCTCAATGTTAAAAAAGCAACCGTATAGCTCTGTCATCGTGTTTTTTCGCCACCGATCCTCGAGCATTAAAGGAAGCTCCACAGACAATGACTCTGATGATAGGAAAAGAGAAGAGGAGCATTTTTGATAAATAACTTGCTGTTCAATCCATGCGTATGAATTGATAATAAGTGTGAATATTTTGAGAATTGATAAAGTTAAAACTTATATAAACTCTATGTTGGCAGAATTACTCAAATAAAAACAAGCATTAAGGTAAATAAATTTCCCAAGCGGGAGAGCACTTTCCTGTGGCCCACCCCGGGCGAGTGCCCCGGCAGCACTGCCTGCTCCCGTGTGTGCTGTTAACTTTATTCACACAGGAAACAGAAAAATACACCGGAAATGCGACTTCAGAATAAAAGAGTACAAGACTGATAAACGTACAAAAGATGCAATTAGACTGATTATTGAAACGTTACTTCATGTGTGTGTGTGTGTGTGTGTGTGTGTGTGAAATATTGTTTTTAAATTTGGAATATAAAAACAAGCTATATTCACACAGTGAATTCTGAGAAATGTTACAACCAAAACGACCAACCTATCAGTAGGTAGACAATATTGAATATAGTACAGCCAATCACCCCCCGTTTTTCTCCTGTTATGTATTGTAGGGATTTTCCTAGCTTTGATTTGGAAAATTGTCAGGATTGAAACGAATTATTCTTTACCGATATCAGTAAACAAATTCGCCTCTAGGTGCTCCACCATAATCTTTTTTTCTCTCTGAAGGATGCTAAAATTTCCTACACTGATGCAAATTACATTGTTATGACTTGAGTTCTTTGAGATCTGATATGATTTACTAATCCCAAGGAAATAGAATCAATGCACCAGGCAGTTTGAGAAAACATACACAATTTATTAACACAGAATTAATGATAAAAAAGGGAAGATTATGGGAGTTTTTGACCACTGAAAGTTACTAGCACAAAACCAAAGTTTCTCGCTCTAATGGTTTGGTCAAGTGTGCCCGGTCCATGTAAAAAGAGGAGCAGATCGATAGCTCACTCTCGTTTCTAATGCCTCGCATGAGGGCAGCGCCAAGTGGCCGTGCAGGCCTGCAATGCCGCCTTGAGTTCAGCACGTGGGCCGTACGTTGAGACCATACGGTGCACGAGACCAGATCTCTCCGTAACAACAAGTAAGAAGACGGTTTCAGATTTAACACCATGTTTGCTGGTTCTTGGGAACGAGAGTTTTTTCCTTTTCTGTGCAAAGGAATTTCCTCAAAAACATCGGATAGAATTACCACAAAAATACCACTACAGTAATACTATATTAGAAAACACTACTACAGAATTATTTAGTCCAAAATCCCAAAATCCTAGGATGGAAATACTACGGATATTCCCAAAAAAATACTACTAAAAATACTGCTTTGAAAAAACATCAATTATACTTAAATACTACTTAAATAATAAATAAATGCCAATACATAAGACTATAATATAAAAAAAAACTACCAGAGAAATATCACCACAAAAATACTACTACAAGATGTTACAACTGCAAAATACACCTACAGTGATTCTACAAAAATAGTCCAAAAATAAAAGTACAGTAACACTGTACGAAAACATGTCTACAGAAATACTACAGATATACAACAAACATTCTTACAAGGAAAACCTACAAAATACAACAGAGAAAGTACAAAACTACTTAATAGTAAAAAACGCTGAATTTTCTCTAGGCCCGCTAGAAGGCCCTGACGCCAAATTGGAATCTGATTGGCAAACCGTCAGCTTTATTGTCACTTATGTTCTATCCCCAGGGCCTGCAGAACGGATTGTGCTGGCCTAATCATAAAACTACTGTAATAATAACGAAATACAAAAAAAATACTAAAAAAAAATACTACAATGGAAACACTGCATAAAAATTACTTCAGAGATACTAAAAAACTATAGTTACACTACAAAAACTTCAGAACTTCAATAAAAATCGTGGTCGTTTCGAAACCAATTTGATGAAACAAATCCATTCCAAAAGAAGTATAATATGTCAAAAGTGGCCCCCCACTCCAAATAATTGCCCACCCCCGGAGTAGAACATCACGTACGTTGTAATAGCTATGCAAATTGATAAATAATGGGTGCAGGACCACCAGGTTCTGCAACATCTTTGTCCCCCTGGCCATTAGACTGTTAAATGGTCAATCACACACATAGTAAGCCTACACAGCTTCTGATCTGTACATCTGTTTTTTTTGTGTTTTTTTGTTTTTTTTTGCACTACTGGCAGTTCTCTTATACCTAGCCACCCCTTTGCACATCTGTTCTCCGCTGCACTATCGTACTCCAGTGTTATTGTTATTGTATCGTGACTTGTTTACCTGACTGCCCATTTTGCACATCTGGTTAGCTGCTCCTCTTGCACTCTTTGCACTACTGTATAATACTGTACATAGCTATAATTATTAGTATATTATTAGTACTTCAACATTTTATTTATATCTGTACATTCAAGGAAACTGTGCGGGTCTGATGTATCAACATTTCGTTCTGTATACACGTGTACAAGAATGACAATAAAGTATATTTGAATCTGAATCTGAATGAAGGCTCTGGCCGGTCCCGCTAGCAGTTCTAGAGACTTGTTTTTGTGGGACAAACATGGGTTTCCCTGATTTAACCCTTATTGCCTCATTTTTATCACAGCTCAATGTTGAAACAGCTACATTGTGATACACCTTTAACAGTTGTCATCTTGCTATTTCGCCACCGGTGTACTTGCACCGTGACAAATGGTGCACCGGTAAGAGGCAGAGAGGTAGTCATCTAACACTGTTAGAGAGTATAGTATTTTCTTTGTAACCCGGGTTGAGAGATCCCACAAAAAACAAACATAAGAAAATGATGGATCCACCCCTGCAATGATCACCATGGCTTATCTATCCATTCACAAGCAAACCAACAGCCAAACCCGGGCTGAGTGTTTACTCTGAGACCATTAACGTGAAATATTCGACATACTAAACACGAACAAGATGAGGAAAGTGGAGCAAACGATCGTGATTCACACGATTTGCCGCCATAATTGGATTATCATTATTCACCGGGGAGTTATGAAGAGACATTAATGTCAGGCTGCTGTGAACAACAATGGCTGTCCTGGACGCAGTCCCTTCTGAGTGCTGAGGGAACAAAGCCGGGCAAACTGGGAGATGCACAAGCTAGCAATCATGTTTATTGCTATGAGGGTCATGTTCAGAAACGGTGAGAGGATCTATCCAATTATTGATATCAGAGATACTAAGGAAGTACGGAGACCCCTTCTAGTTTCCGCTTTGGTTATCGCTGGTTTACTGGTTTGGGGATTTTGAATTGAATTGTCTTCATTGTCATTGATATCGACGTATTGTGCATTGTGTTCTGAGCAGACTGCAGACAGCAAATGCTATCACAGGTGCAGGTTAGCGAGTGCTAACATTATTTGGTACCTGTGCCTCCGTATCTGCTTCAAAAAGTTATTTATTAAGAATGTAAATATTATTTGTTCCTAAAATCTTTGTGAAAGTCAGGACCAGAAAGGAGACGGGACCCAGTGGCGTTACGTTTCAGTTTTATTAGAAGAAAGGAAAGGGTTGCACCCACGATCTGGTGATTGCTGAACGCTGGAAGCAGGTGGCTCTGAACGCGGAAGTGGGAGCGAGCGATGGCGGTGTCGGGAACGGAAAAAAACGTGTCAGTACCCGGGACAGGAGAGCAAAAAAACGTGGTCAGGATCAAAAAAACGGGTCGAAGCCGGGGAACAGACGGGAGCAAGAACAGAAATGATCTGCATTTAAAATGATCTGCATTTTTGTAACGCTTTTCAAGTCAATGACTTCCCAAAGCGCTTTACAGTGTGCTTCAGATTTCCCAATACCGGCCGTGATCTGTGCAGCCATGTGAGGCGCTAAACTGCTTATTGGGGGTATTGGGGGTTCAGTGTCTTACCCAAGGACACTTCGAGATGTAACACGGACAAGCCGGGATTCGAACTGGGATTCCTTAATCCTAAAATGATCGCTCTACCTCCTGAGCTACTGCCGCCCCCAACAGATGGGAGTCAGGGTCGAAGAGAACTTGCCTAGAGTAAACCGAGGTTTGCAGACGGACTGACAACAGGTGACAGGTAGACATGGGTATAAATAGTGACAGGGAGCCAATCAAAGACCGAGGCTGTGGCGCCAAAGGAGCAGGCACAGGTACATCACATCGGTAATCATGACAGTGTCAATTTTGGCGTGATTACAATCAAAATCAATAATTCATGGCTACTGTATTTGGTAAGGTAAACGTATCAATATTTATCAATACTCCCGTATATTTACTTGGACTAGATACCAAAATTCCCAGTATCGTCCATGCCATGTGTGGTTCATGATATTGGTGATTATTCTTCCCAGTCCCAAACAAAGATAGATGAGTGGTCAACAGCCAGTAAAGTTGCTATTGATTTTTCTTTTTTAATATTACATAAAAAGACAAGACAATAAATCGATGTGGCAAAAAAACCTTGTACTTTGCGTTATAATGGAATGATATCCACGAATGGATTTCCTCTGAACAAGTTCTGCTACATAGCACTGCCATTTCGGCAGGGGTATCAAATCTCGCTTCCAGTGTATTGCCTTCGATAAGCGTGAAAGTGGATACGGGCTGCCTCGTGTTTTAGTGCAGAAAACAGAAACTGTCATATCGGGGGAAAAAACTGCACGGCTATTCCAATGGGATTTAAGTTTCGGTTACAATTGTTCTAACGCTTAACCGTATACGACTCGTTTTAGAACTGTTCAACGTTCCGGTAATGGCATCAGGTCATAGGCTCGATGAGTCAGAGTGTAAAGGTTAATATTTAAGTTGATGATGTTGATTAATAGTACTATTACTCAGTGGCTGGCCATGCATTTCACACTTAGGCCTTTAGTAGTGCTATGTCTACATTTATTTTGTCGCATAATATTAACATTTTTGGAGGCTTATTTAGTCGGTTGTAAGATACAGAACTGTACTTAATCACATTTTTAGTGGAAGTACAATGTTGGCAACAAGATTCACTTGATATAGGGTCATTGGAAATTATTTGAATGCAATACAAACTTTTTCTTCTTTTTTCCGTGTTCCTTTAAAAAAATCTTTTTTCCGAGCTGTTGCTTTTTTTTTCTTTTTGTTCTCTATTTACTTTTTTCCTACATTTCTTTCTTTTCTTTTTTTCTGGCTTTTTTTTTCCTTCTTTTCTTCTCTTCCTTTTGTTTCTTTTTTCTCAGATTTTCACTACTTTTTCATTTTGGTATTTTTTTTTTGTTCTATTCCCCCCTTCCTTTAAGTCATTTGTGCATCATTTTACATAATATTTGGTCATGTTGGAATGAAAGAAGCAAAAACAACCTGAAGAGCCGTTTAGGACCCGAAGGAGCCGGTTCCTTTTAGTGAGCCGAGCCGAAGAAGCCGGTTCTCGACTAACTAAATTTCTTTAAAACAATTTGATGGCTATAAAACGTTTATTGCAACACATAAAAACACAATAATAACCTCAGAAAATGGCAATATTATTGAGGAGTTTAGGCACATTTTGTGTTTCCGTGGTGCAGCAGTTAGATAAAGTCCCTAGTCGATATATATTTTGACCTGGAGAGGGATGGGTGCCATCAGGCTGTACTTTCCCAAAACACATCGAACGAAATAGTGCCCCTCTGACCCTAATGATAAAGGGATCCAACAAACCCTAGCCGCGTATTACTTTCAAAAATAATTTTTATTTGTGCACAAAATCCATTCTTGTTTCTTTCCTCTATAAGATTTCAATTAATATGTCGTACAGATTATCCCTACGTGTTTAGTGACATCGAGAAGTCCAGCCTGTTATGTCATTTTTCTGGTATACGTTTTTATTTGATTTAGGACTGAATAAGTCTGTCCGACAGAATTATTGATATGGGATATTTTTCTTCACATTTCTGTTGTGATACTTCCATTGCCGCCCACTAGCCATTCATAGCTTGTGAAACCGCTGAAGTTTCTCAAGGCCTGCTAGAAGGCCCTGACTCCATTTTTGATGTGTCAAATTACAATCCTGATTGGCAAACTGGCTTTATTGTCACTTATGTTATGCCTCAGGGCCTGCAGAATTGATTGTGAAGGCCTCTGGGTAAATGCCTGACCCTGGCAACAAATCATGCCTGAAATGTCATCGGTTAAATGTATGAAAGCAACGCAACCAGGGGGACAGTGATGAAAGGAAGCATAATTCATGGACAAATTAACATCACATAATTCTGTCACAGCTGCCATGGTGCCCAATTGGCCCCGCCCGTGTGGCGCCAGCTGCGGCTCATTAACAGATTGGCTTTCCGTCTTTTTAAGCTCACTGCGTTCTCTCTTACTTTGTCAGTCCGTCAACGAACCTCTGCCCCGCAAGACGTGGGTTTCGACTCGGTCCTGTTTTCCTGTTGGTATTTCCAATCCGGTATTGTTCGAGTTTATTTTTGTCCTGTTTAATATCGATTTCCAGTTTTGTTCCCGTCTATTTTCGTCCTGTTTATTATTCCCTACAGTTTTCGTTCCCTTCTTGTTTGTCCTGTTTATTTTCAATATCCTGTTTCATTATCAATCCTGTGTCTGTCCGTCCTGTCTGGTATTGACCCCATCTGTCTGATATCAACTCGGGAAATTGGAATCGATCTCGTCGGTCTCTGACTTCCTGCCTTTCCACGCCAGACAGCTGCCTAACGTGCATGACTCCCCATCTCCCGTAAAATAAAAAGCTTGTGTGAGAACGTCACGCGTTTGGGTTCTGATCCTTTTCTGGTTCATGACAGATTCTGATATTTTTAGCAGAGAAGGCCTTGTAGGCTCAGACGACTACTGTTATTACTCTCACCATGTCTACTATGATGATAATAGTGTGTTTTTTATGCAGCATTGTACTGCTTTCCCCCTCTTTAGTCACTCTTATCACATACTCTTTTTCAATTAAAGTTTTTTTTTTTTTTTTTGCGAAACAAGATAGTTTTTCAGTTTCGAAAACTAATTACGATTTCAAAGTGTTTTCATTGAGTCGCGCTTCTTGTCTCGTCTCATAATAAGTTTCATTTCTTGTGAAGTATTAAACATCATTGTTCTGGGTTTACTGGCTAAATAGCAACAGAAGAATAATAGGGTGAATGTGAAGGAAGCAAAAACGATAAAAACATTTAAACATGAAGCAGAGAAAAATATGTTCTTTACAGGGTTGGGTAGGGTTACTTTAACTTGATTACTTTCAATTACTTTTGGATTACTCCAATACCAAATATGCTAATAAAAGACAAAATAAACTAAATATGAATAAAGTTTCTAAATTTTGTGCAGGCTTGGGGAGTAACGGAATATATGGAACGGCAAAAATGATGTTGGCAAGCTGATTTATTTTCATTTTGTTTCCGTCTCATTTGATGTTCGTTTTGCCGGAGATCAAAGAGATCAAAGCCAGGAGAGAAAGCTTACCACGTGTTGTGAGTTATCATTTTATTCATATTTAGTTTCTTTTGTCTTTTATTAGCATATTTGGGATTGGAGTAATACAAAAGTAATTGAAAGTAATCAAGTTAAAATAACCCTACCCAACCCTGGTTCTTTACATGAAAATGTTACTGAACAGGGAAACAATTAAATCGGTACTGTTAAAGTTAGACATTATAAAAACTCTTTGGTGGCTGTATTACCCAATTAAAAACAAATATTAAGTTATAAAACTACTTCGTGGTAGCTGCAGCGCCGAGCTCACCCGCCTGTGTCTCTCGGCGGACAGGAACTACCACTCCGTAGGCGTGGTTTATTATTCGTCAGTAGAAAACAGGAAAAGGAACACACACATGAACGCGAATTCAAAATAAAAGAATATAAGATTGATAAACGTATAAAAGATATATTTAGACCGATGTTTGAAACGTGACTTTTTATGTGTGTGTGTGTGAGGAAGATTGTTTTTATATTTAAGAATATAAAAATAAGTTATTTTCATTGCATTGAATTCTGAGAAATGCACATATCCAAAACGGCCAACTTTACAGTACAATGCCGCATATTTTCATGTCACTTAATGTTTATTGTGAGGAGCTTAATAGAAATTACCGTATTTTCTGCACCCCGAAAAAATAGTTTTTGGTCCTATATTTGACATATATAAGACGCACCGGATTGTAAGGCGCTACAATGGGAACGTCGACAAAACAGTCAGATTGTTCAGTCCAACTTATTACCCCCTTAACATTCCCAAAGCTTGCAAAGACGCAAATACGTGTCGAGAACACGTGCGGATGCGGTGTCCGTACGATGTCACTCAAATGCATCGTTCCATCATTCGGAAGGTTAAAGTCTTGGGATTCAAGAAATGCCAACCATTCCTTAGTTTCTATTTTCGCTCGCAACTTTACTGTGCATATGACAATAAACACTTGGAATTGAGTTTAATTTAAAAATAGACACTCCATTCCATCCATTATCTGAACCGCTTATCACAGAAACATCGAGTTCAGTCTGAAACAAGATACAGAAAAAATATATAGCCGAAGTAGCTCACCGAAGTGCAGCCATGGTCCTCTTATATCCGTGAGTTTAGTAAATCCAGGAGAGTAAAATATTTACAAATACAGAATGGTAAAACATGTTTCCTCTATGCCGTCAACCCAACGTGCTATTCACAACTTTAGCCAATAGTGATCGATTCAACTGATGATTGACACATCTTTTTTGGCCAATTGCAGGCTTTGTTTTGCCGTTCAAGCCAATGCCAGCCTGTAAATGATAAAAAGGATCCGCCCCTTGACCTCCGAATAACTTTAGCCAATAGTGATGGATTCAAATGATGATTGACACATTGGTTAGCCAATGAAACGCCGGTAAATAAATCCCAGCATACACCGCGGACTACTTGGCGTTCGGGGGAAAATCTAGTCGGCGGCTGCAAGTTAGTTGGAAGACTTTGCGATTTAATTGATCCTTAAATAAGGCGCACTGTATTATAAGGCGCATGGTCAGCTTTTGAAAAAAATTAAGACTTTTAGGTGCGCCTTATAGTGCGGAAAATACGGTATTCATTTTTTTCTGCTTTTAGGAAAAACAATGTTAATGTTCCATTTTGCAATTCATTTTATTTATTTCATGACTTCTTCCCAATGAAGTAGTACACCTCTCACCCTTGGAGTATATATTGTTCCTTCCCATGTGCTTTATGTCCTTGTGCATCAATTCCAGAGAGTCTGTAAAGTCCGCTGACTGTTTTTCAATGAACAGTCAGTTCCTGGCTTTCAACACATCTTATTTAGCAGTGTCCTGCCGCACCGATTTACAAGTCTTTGAACATTCAAGGTCCATTTGAATAACACATCAGCTGCGGTACGCATTTCAGCCAAAGATTAGAAAAAACAGTCTCCAGCACAAAGAGGAGGAGGTTTTATATGTTGAAGGGCTCATTGACTTGGACCTTCAGGAGCTTCTCATACTGTTCCCTGATTGAAGCCAAATGTTAACATAATTAATCAGTCTTGTAGAATGATCCTGGATCAAGGAAATACCCCCCTGAACCAAGCCTTAAAGCAAAGTCCACTAGTTCCAGTTTCCCAAGAAGGCTTGCTTATTAAAGGCGTTACTTTAACTGGATTACTTTCAATTACTTTTGTGAATTTTCCCTGCGGGGATGAATAAAGTATCTATCTATCTATCTACTTTTGGATTACTCCAATACCAAATATGCTAATAAAAAAAAAGAAACTCAATATGAATAAAATGATGACTCACAACACGTGGTAAGCTTGCTCTCCTGGCTTTGATCTCTTTGATCTCCGGCAAAACGAACATAAAATGCGACAGAAACAAAATGAAAATAAATCCAAACAGCTTGCCAACATCATTTTTGCCGTTCCATGTGTTCCGTTACTCCCAAAGCCTGCACAAAATGTAGTCATTTTATTCATAATTAGTCAAAAACAAATGTAATCCAGTTAAAGTAATCCTACCCGACCCTGCATGTGAAGAACATAATGTCATGCCTCTTTTGAGTTTCCAGTTGTTTCTACAACTCTGATTTTTCTCTCAAAATGAGATTGTTCTTTGTCACAAAAAACATTCCTGATGTTTGTTTTTTTATGACTTTATTATGAGTTAACACAAAAAGTGATAAAATCTGCTGGGTCAAAAATATGCAAACAGCAACACATATTGGCAATTCTGGTGAATTAGAAAGTTGTGTTAGTGAAATGAGCTCCATAGTATGGCCTCTTAACTTAATGTGAGTGATTATTAGTGACTAGGGCTGGTAACTTCTCTGAAGCCATTTAAATAGGGCTTATTGGATGCAAACGCCCACAAACGCTACAATAAGAAAGTCAAAGGAGCTCAGCATGGATCTGAAAAAGCAAATCATTGACTTGAACAAGTCAGCAAAGTCACTTGGAGCCATTTCAAAACAGCTGCAGGTCCCAAGAGCAACAATGCAAACAATTGTTTGCAGGTATAAAGTGCATGGCACTGTTTTCTCACTGCCACGATCAGGAAGAAAACGCAAGCTACCACCTGCTGCTGAGAGAACATTGGTCTGGAGGGTGAAGATTCAACCTAGAATCACCAAAAAGCCCATCTTCCAAGAATTAGACGCTGCTGGAACACTGGTGCCAGTGTCCACAGTCAAGCGCGTTTTGCATCTCCATGGACCGAGAGGCTGCCGTGCAAGAAGGAAGCCCTTGCTCCAAAAGCGGCACCTTAAGGCTCACCTGAAGTTCGCTGCTGATCACACGGCCAAAGATAAGACCTTCTGGAGGAAGGTTCTGTGATCAGACGAAACAAAAATCAAGCTATTTGGACACAATACCCAGCAAGATGTTTGGAGGAGAAAATATGAGGTCTTTAACCCCAAGTACACCATACCTAACGTCAAGCATGGTGGTGGTAGTATTATGCTGTGGGGTTGTTTTGCTGCCAATGGAACTGTTGCTTTACAGAGAGTAAATGGAATAATGAAGAAGGCGGGTTACTTTCAAATTCCTCAAGATAACCTAGTCATGAGCCTGAAGATTGGGTCTTGGGCGCTGTTGGGTGTTCCAAAAGGACAATGATCCCAAACACACATCAAAAATGGTAATGGAATGGTTAAATTAGGCTAGAATTAAGGTTTTAAAAGGGCCTTTCCAAAGTCGGTTAGCCTGGCTACTCACTGTGTGTTTTTGGTCGGCGAACCTCGCATTGATCATTTTGGATAGCCTTCATTAGCAGATATCTAGTCTGCTACCCTGCTGTGTCCATTGGTGTACACCTGCCTGGTTCTTGTTTGTCTGCGTTACTTAATTCCGTTTTTGGTTCACTGTTAGCCTGGCTGCTCAAAGCATGTTTTTGGTCAGCCAGCCTCACATTGATCATTCTAGTTAGCCCTTTTTAGCAGCCGGCTCGCTAGCTAGCCTGCCTTGTCCTCTTGTTTATACCTGGCTAAGTTTGTGTTTGCTGGCACTTTCTGCTGTTGATTATCAGTTAGCCTGGCTGCTTACTGCGTGTTTGCGGTCGGCCAGCCCCTGTTTATCCCTTGAGTTTGCGGCTGTCTTACTTTTATCATCCCAGTTGGCGCCAGTTAGTTCTCCGGGTGGAATTATTACCGGCTAGCCACGTTTTGGCTGCTCACCCTGCATCCACCTATGAGACAATGCCTAAGGATACTCTATAACAACTACTGAAACTTCTAACCTCTTCGACTAATTAACACAAGAACCAAAACGGCGAGCGTTCTGCTCCGATGCCGGTGATTACCACATAACGTCTCTTCAAAAATGCATTATCTCTAAAAATAATTGGAATATACCTATGAAATATTTTATATATTATACAGTGTTCATTTTACCTGTGAAAAGTGATGGGTCCCGGGGACTCGCATGCTCAAAAATCTATGGGTCCCAACAGAGATCTACGGGTCCCCAAAATGTAGTGTTATCGTGGTTGAAATTGTAAATCGGCGACAAATATATAATATAAATCTATGTATTCATTCAGTTTTAATCATCACCGTTTATTGGTAATACAAATCAGTTATCACTTCAAGATTTTTCAGTTCACAATGATATTGTACATTATACAAAATATTATTGCTGAAATAATTATATGAATCTATACTTTCATTCAGCTTTAATCATCACAGTTAATTGGTAATACAAAGCAGTTATCACTTCAAATTTTTCAGTTCATATATTCTTCGTGGTTTACTGTCCCGCCATAGTTGTAATGCCTTCTTAAAGTCCAATCCATTATCATCCTCATCATAGCGTAACCAGGAATATAATTGAGTCCATTTTTGCAGAAAAGTCCCTTTCTTGCTAGCATTCTTTTGTTTATTTTCTTTCGTCGAATCGTTCGCTTCAACACGCGTGTTTTCCTTGCCTTCGCGGTCTTCTGAAGAATTTCTCCGCCGTTTTTTCGTACCGGAATTATTGCCGTTGTTACCACTTTCTGTGTTATGTTTCGACTTATTACCGACACTGAAGAAATTAGCAATTTTTTGTTGATTTGCACCTAATACCAATTGTTTTTTCGGAGGCATACTTCTCTTTCACTCGACAACCGCCACAACAATGACGTCATCTCGAAGCAACGAGATCTCCTTTGCCGAAATCGGCGCGAGACCAAAACAACAATGGCGGATGGCGGATCTATAATGCGTCTAGGACGCAGGGACGCGGGCAAACGAGAACAATGACTATGTGTAGTAGATGTTAGGCAAAAACCATGTACCATAATTTCCGGACTATAGAGCGCACCTGATTATAAGCCGCACCCACCACATTTTAAGAGGGTAACCACTTTTGTACTTACACAAGTCACACCTGTATATAAGCCGCATGCGCCCACATTAAATTACGAAATTAACCCAAACCCGACTGAGTCCCAAAGTCCCGCAATTGTAACTGAATATGAAGTACACAATCCAAAAACAACAGCCGGCAAATTAAACGTAAAATGATACCGGTACTTGAGATATGACGCAGACCTGCAGAGTCCGGGTCCCGTTGAAAATAATCCAAGGAAAAAAAATGCATATTTCCAAATGTAAGGGTGGGAAAAATATATATCCACTATTATCAGCTGCGTCCACAAAAATGTCTCACCTTTACTCCACTTCCCATCAGCCCCCGTTTTATTTGCCCCTTCTTTTTGATTCGCCCGTGGAAAACATATCAGAATAAGTCTCTAAAATAAAAACAGTACAAAAATAATCAGTTGCAAATACATATGTATTATACATGGTTACACATATTTACAAAGAAAGACCGTACACCGAGAGAGTTTTCAAAGCTTTTATAACAATATTATAACTTTCATCCCAAACCGTGTCTGTGAAGGGTAGCAAAACGCTACTAGGAACACGCTCGCAACACAAGGAAACGGGTCTGTTACAAAAAAAAAATACGGTACTTGTAAAAATCATGGTAAACTGTGCTCATCTTCCTCCCTTTAACTAACGTCATTAAAATCTTCTTCCCCAGTATGGGAAAGAGACTTTGTCATATAGACGTCCTCCCACGCTCCCTTACTCAAAAACACGCTAGCATCACACTCGCATATATTCCACCGGGCTAAACCTTACCTTTTGTACTCGAGCGCCGCTGGCGGCTGTTAGAAAAAATACATAAATTGGCCGCATCACCGAATAAGCCGCAGGGTTGAACATTTGGGAAAAAAACAGCGGCTTATATTCCGGAATTTACGGTACTCTTTTCTCAATTGTCCATTTTTTAGAATTTGGTTATACCTTTAATATACTTTTTAATTACTTCACAGGTTTCAATGCGGCGTATTCAAGTCAAACCTCCAGACCACAATTGTTTTTTTTTCCCGACCTAATCTTTGCTTTAAAAGCCTACAGTAGTACAAATGCGAGGTCACTTTGGTGAACATGTCGGCAGTTCTGCAATTATCTACTAAAGGGACCTTTGACGGGTCTCCGATGGTGTTCGGGATTTAATAAATCTTTTCCCTGTAAAATTTTTACAATCGTAAAACCTTAATGAACTGTCCGGGCATGGTGACATCTTTATATTATTAGAACTGTGATGGTGTGTAAAATATGTTATGGGCTTTTACTACAGGATTGCATAGTTTGCCTGCTTTGTTATACACCTCAGGTTTTCTAGAGAAAATAATATGTCATATCCCCAAATTTAATTTGTTGAATGAAAAAAAATCAATTGGTTTCAAAGGGGGATAGAGTGTGAATGTTGTGAGGCAGGAAATCATAGTTTTGGAATTTTGAATGTCATTGAATGGCAGGGAATGATATACAATGATCTGGAAAGAACTGAAGATATTAAGTCAATTGTTTAAGTCCATCAAGACATTTTGAAGTGGCTGAAGAAATCCAAAATAGAAAACAGTTCCATCTAAAAAGGGAGTTTACAGTCAAGTATTTTTTGTTGAGTATCTCTTGTGAATTGGAGTTAATTTTTTGGTTACTACATAATGATATTGAGTCATTTCGAGCTCCTGTTTATTTTTGGTCAACTCCTGGAGAGTTTTTGGCATATGTCACTTTTTGTTAATTTCTGTTTAAATTTGTATTAGTTCTAAGTCAGCACGTGGGCTTTATGTTGCCACCAACTGGAGTACGAGACCAAATTTCTCCGCAACAACAAGTGGTTCTTGGGATTGAGCAATTTTTTTCTGTACAAAGGAATCTCCCCAAATCGACTAGCATTAGAGCGGGAAAGCTTCCTTTTGTGCTAGTAACTTTCAGCGGTCGAAAACTCCCATAATCTCTGGCGCCCCCCCGTCCCCTCAACTTTTCTCCTATCATTGATTATCTGCGTTAATAAATTGTGTGACCTATATCAATCGCCCGGTTCGTTGAATCTATTTTCTTGGGATTTGTAATTCATATCAGAATTCAAAGAACTTAAAAAAAAATGATTAGGATATTACTGTATCAGTGTAGAAAATTATAGCATCCTTCAGAGAAAAAAAGATGTATGGTAAAGCACAAGCAACACCTAGAGGCAAATCTATTTACTAATTGCAGTGAAGAATAATTTGTTTCAATCCAAACAATATTCAAAATTAAAGCTAAAAAAATCCCTCCACCCCATTACCAATGTATTGTGTGAGTAAGCGCAACAGGCACTGGAGGACCACTCTATATCCTTCTCAAAGGCAAAGAAATTACCGTATGCAGTATAATTTAAATGTAACGGGATTTCCAAATATATTTACCGTATTGTCCGGTACATAAGGCCCCCCAGATTATAAGGAACACTTTCAACATTCTGGCCAACAACGATAACTGTTTTTAATTGAATTTATTTATTCATTATCTGCACCGTTTATCCTCAGTAGGGTTGCTGGGGTGCTGGAGCCTATCCCAGCTGTCTTCGGGCAGTGGGCAAGCCAATCTCGGCACACAGGGACAGACAATTCGCCCGCTCATTCACACCTAAGGACAATTTGCACCGGCCAATTAACCTGACATGCATGTTTTTGGAATGTGGGAGGAAACCGGAGTGCCCGGAGGAAACCCACAAAAGCACAAGAAGAACATGCAAACTCCACACAAGAAGGTTCGATCTCATGACCTCAGAATTGTGCCGCACACGCGCTAACCACTGTGCTGCCGTGCTGCCCTAATTGAATTTAATTGTTCTGTAAATAAAGTTCTCATGTCTTGCCTTTTGGTTGAGGATACGTAGGGCAACTATGAAATTATCTGCATTTATATAGCGTTTTTCAAGTCAATGTAAACATCCCAAAGCGCTTTACAATGTGCTTCACATTTTACCAATAGCGGCCGTGCAGCCATGTGAGGCGCTAATCTGCTTATTGGGGGTATTAGGTGTTCAGTGTCTTACCCAAGGACACTTTGACATGTAACACGGAGGGGCCGGGATTCGAACTATGATCTCTTGATTCCAAGACGAGCGCTCTACCTCGAAGCCATGTTTTTTTGAGTCATTATGAAACTCGATGAACTGTTTATTTTTTTGTTAACTTACATAACTCGCAGCCAAGAATCTGACAATTCAAAGTCTTCGGTGTGGCTGGGTGCTTTATCCTCATTTGAAAATACGGCAAGGTGGCAGCTGGTTTATCGCACGTTGCAGACGAGCTGTTCCGCTAAACTACTCATTGCCTAAACACAGTCCGCTTGGAACTAAATCCAGATCATGAAATTGAAAAAAAAAGACACCTAAGTAAAGAGTCCTGCTGTCTGTTAGGATTTGCAATACCTTCCAAGTCGATGATGTACCGTATTTTCCGCACTATAAGGCGCACCTAAAAGCCTTTATTTTTTTCAAAAGCTGACCATGCGCCTTATAATACAGTGCGCCTTATATATGGGTCAATATTAAGTCGCGAAGTCTTGCAACCAACTTGCAGCCGCCGACTAGATTTTCCCCCGAACGCCAAGTAGTCCGCGGTGAATGCTGGGATTTATTTACCGGCGTTTCGTTGGCTAACCAATGTGTCAATCATCATTTGAATCGATCACTATTGGCTAAAGTTGTTCAGAGGTAAAGGGGGCGGATCTTTTTTATTATTTACAGGCTCGCATAGGCTAAAGCGGCAAAACAAAGCCTGCAATTAGCCAAAAAAGACGTGTCAATCATCAGTTGAATCAATCACTATTGGCTAAAGTTATTCGGAGGTAAAGGAGGTAGATCCTTTTTATCATTTACAGGCTGGCATAGGCTAAAGCGGCAATACAAAGCCTGCAATTGGCCGAAAAAGATGAATGTGAATAGCATGTTGACGGCATAGAGAAAACAGTATATTTACTATTCTGTACTGTATTTTCCTCTCCTGGATTTACTACACTCACGGATATAAGAAGACCATGGTTGCACATTATTATTGAACGCAACGACTTTGGTGAGCTACTCCGCCTATATATTTTCCCTGTATCTTGTTTCAGACTGAAGTCGATGTTTCTGTGATAAGCGGTGCAGATAATGGATGGAATGGAGTGTCTATTTTTAAATTAAACTCAATTCCAAGAGTTTATTGTCATATCCACAGTAAAGTTGCGAGCGAAAAAGAAAATAGAAACTCAGGAATGGTTGGCATTTATTGAATCCCAAGACTTTAACCTTCCGAATGCTATTTGGAACGATGCATTTGAGTGACATCGTACGGACACCGCATCCGCTCGTGTCTGAGACACGTATTTGCTTCTTTGCAAGCTTTCGGAATGTTAAGGGGGTAATAAGTTGGACTGAACTATCTGACTGTTTTGTCGACGTTCCCATTATAGCGCCTTATAATCCGGTGCACCTTATGTATGGAAGATATAGGACCAAAAACTATTTTTTCGGGGTGCGCCCTGTAACCCGGTGCGCCTTATAGTGCGGAAAATACCGTAAGTGTAATGCTCCGTTCTGTGTTTTGGGTGACTGTACTGAACGTAAACACGGCAGCAGGTTCTTAAAGTATACCTGGTGGGATAATTCCACCGTTTCAGAGCATTCTGCCTCCCCCTCGGATATGCTCTCCTCTGACTTGACTGTTTTGGTGCAGCAGATGATCAAAGGATAGCGAAAAAAGGCTAGCGCCCTGGTTCCGTAACACCACGCATCCTAAAAAAAATGACTCATGCGGGAGTTTGCGAATAAAATCCGTTTTGTTTCACCTCGCGGTCTCTACTGTGCGGTTCCCATCGGGTCAAACGCACGGTAAACATAGCGGGCTATTTTAACCGCAGATGCTGCTGTTCAAACACCGGGAACGTCATTAGCATTCCTTTGTTTGCGTATGACTCAGTTAAGACATCTCGCTAAATTTTGCAGAAATCTTTGAAGCAGGGCAACCCCTCAGGATATAAAGCTAGCTATTAATTATCAACCTCAGGAGGGGAGGAGTGGGAGGAATTGCTCGCGTTGACATAGGAAAAAATTACCAGTTGGTAACCTATTTACTTCCATCTCAGTCCGCCGTTGGGGGTAGAAAGGCTTGTGCTGACAAAGACCGAGCGCTCCGGCATGGTGAGCGTTTCCTGAACCAAACCACTCCATTAAAGGAAATGAACATGAAAGGTCTGACTTACATTTATTTTTTTTAACTTAACTGAGTTTTAGATCTTAGAGATGGAGGGATGGTGTTATGAGTGCACTGCAGGAAAGAGGTCTAAATATAATGGAAGCTAGAGCTCTTGTTGGTGATAGGAAGTGTTGAAGATAAGACCAATTTGTTGAATCGACTCGTACGTGTTCAAAGAAATGCAGGAATCAAAATGACATAAGAGGGAGTTCTTTTTATTGATACACAATTTCAACAAGAGACTCAGCGAAGATATGCGTGTGTCTTTATAGTTTTCAACATAGCACGTGTACCCGGTTTGGCCCCGTCCCTTTTCACGCCTGAAGGCGTAGATGCCCAGGGTTCCGCCCTTATTTGGAAGTGTTTTTAAGTTTATGCCAGTTTATTTCACCTTGCCCTTTAACGTTATCTGTTGTCCTCCGTTAAGGAGGATTGTTTATACTAATTCGTCCGCTGAAACCTTCCCGAGATGTAAACAACATTTCTCCTAACTGTAAGCAAGTCTTTCTACATTCCTTCTAAATGTATGCAAAACTATTCTACAAATGCAAGTTTATTTTCTACAACAGAAGGAGTGGAGAGGTGTTGTGAAAGGATAGTGGAAAGATGGCGGCGCCCCTGTTCGGCTGCGGCTACATCGGCTCGCTACAGTTTTTTACACTTCGGTCATAAAACCCAGCACGGCGGCGCAGTGGTTAGCGCATGTGCGGCACAGTTCATGTCTTGGGAACCTCCTGCGTGGGTTCAAATCCAGCTCCAGACTTCCTTTGCGGAGTTTGTATGTTCTCCCCGTGCTTGCGTGGGTTTCCTCCCACATTCCAAAAACATGCATTTCAGGTGAATTGACCGGTCCAAATTGTCCTAAGGTGTGAATGAGCGAGTGAGTTGTCTGTCCCCGTGTGCCCCGCGATTGGCTGGCAACCAGTTCAGGGTGTCCCCTGCCCACTGCCCGATGATTGCTGGGATGGGCTCCAGCACCCCCGCGACCCTACTGAGGATAAGCGGTGTAGCTGATGAGATGAGATCATGAGATGAGATAAAACCCAGTCTTCGACTCAGTTTTGACGGCGCACAAAGTCAACTCAAACCGCAGATTAATATACGATCGCAGTTTTTTTGCCGGATATGCGATCACCCAGAAATCAAGCGCTCGGTGCTACGACCACTCGGGAGTGTTTATTTAGCCACGGACTGCTACGTCAACAAGACCCAGCGGCCTACAAAGCAGCGAAGCAAAGTGGCAAGAGAGCGGTGTGACCGGAGGAGGAAGCGAGGTTTTTGGGCCGGGCTAACCGCTAGGCTAAAGGCTAAACCCTTCAAAACGCCTCTCCCATCCATTTTCCTCTCCAACGTTCGCGCTCTGGACAATAAACTGGACCATTTACAACTGGAACTAACATCGAACCGCGAGATGACGAACTGCTGCGCTAAAATTCTGACGAAGACATGGTTAAACTTATCTATCCCGGCTGACGCTCGAGGAAACTGTGCGGGTCGGATGTATCGACATTTCGTTCTGTATACACGTGTACACGAATGACAATAAAGTATATCTGAATCTGAATCTGAATGTTTAGACACGTTCTAAGAGATGGGCAGGGCACCCGTATGATGCGGCAGGGGTAAACCAGCGAAAGCTGTCGGGCCCTGCTGTTGAACAAAAGAGTGTGTTGTGTCACCCTGACCCGAGTGACATGGCCGCTTTCTGGTGTCCCGTTTCATCTGGAGGGACAAAAGCATGACCAACTTAGGTGCCGAGGTGCCTAACTTGTTTGGGTGTTTGGGCAATTGGGTTGGCCATGGTCCAAAAAATGTTGTGTGTGGTTTTTTGCTATTTTTTTCCCCTTTTAATTTCTTGGTTATTGTATTAGTTTGTCTTGCCGTTGGTCACCCCTCTTGAGGGATATGACCATGGTAGATAGAAATAGTTTAGATCTAACAACAGGCTCCCTGCATTCGCAAGCCGGTTCGTCCTTTCGTCCAGAAAAGCTTCGATTTGTGTCGCTAAAATGAAGTTTGATTTTTGCAAAGGCACCGAAAAACAGGTTTTTCTAACACCCCGGTTAAAATGTGTGTTTGGAGTCTGATAAACAAGCAATGAAGTAAGTCGTTTTGCTCCAAAGAATAGCCGAACGTTTTGTTTTTTAAATTAATTTCTCGGCCATGAAATAATTTGACCAAATTTGTATGTGGTTGACCTTCACAGAGACAAGACATGAGACCAGGAGCAAATCAGCTCAAAGCTCTTGTTCCGACTCCTGAATGAGACATCAAATGAATGTGGCCAAATGTCACTGATAAAATGCCAAAATATCTCACTTTACGAATCAGAACAGTCCATTTTTGAGTAAATGTAATTGAGAAAAGTTCCAGATTTTCCATGTACAATCCAAAACATTTTCTGGTACAGACGCTGCCCGACTTACGAATGAGTTCTGGACGATCATTCGTAAGTTTAATTTGTTCGTAAGATGCTTCAGTGCTATATTTTGTATGTTTAAGGTTTGTTTAATGCTTGCATAAACAACCTGTATTTTTTTGTACTAAAAAATAAACATTTCATAAAATAAACTGCTCTATAAAGATAAATACAATTGAGTTTAACTCACTTGTGTAAGATGGGCTTCAAGAGTTAGGCTACTCCTCCGTGGTAAAAAGTAGCAGAAAAAAAGCGATCCGACCATTTTCTCAACCGCATCAAGCTTTCTTATTCCACTTTCATTTCAAAAGAAATGGCTTGCCTCTTATTTACACTTTATACCAACCATATTGAATGCAAGCACGAGATATTAAACAATACAAATGTCAAAGTTCTTAGCGCGCTGGAAAAGGTATAGACATAGTATAGACAGTATAGAATATTTTCACACCAACTAAGAAGAGGAAGTGGATTTCTTCGGGGTGTATGCTGGGCGACCTCTCACGGCACCACATGCCGGTAGCAGCGGAAATAAGTACTACAGTACTACCCTCTACTCAGGAAAATGTGCACATAATATGAAATCTGTCACGAGACCGGACCAGATCGGAGGCAGGAAGGGTGAACTAATTCGCGTTAACGATCAGTTACTTTTATTAAGGAAATAAAAGTCGTCCAACACTCAGGGACAAAAACAAAAACAGGCTTACGGGCAAACAGGAACTCAGACTAGGAATACTCACAAAACAGGCTTTTACTCAGAACGGGCAAGTACAGGTTTCCTCAAGTCAAACAGAACAGAATAATGCAAAGTAATGCAATGAACCCGCAACCGGCATTCCCCAAAACCCACCCTTTAAGAAGCACACACGCAAACTAGAAAATCTGCTACAGCCGGTGCCAAGGGGGCGGGGCCAGCTGGTCATCACGGTGACCATGCTGGACATGACAGAAATCTAACTAAAGGCAATGTCCAGATATTTTTCGACATCCCCAAAAAAAGAAATGTTCGTATCTACCGTTTATCGTAATTAGAATGGTCGTAAGTAGGGGAGCGTCTGTACTATCCAAAATATTGTCTGGTATTGGTAATATGGTATAGCTATATTAAAAAAAATCAGAATGATGAATACTGCATTTGAGTGTCATACAGAGATCAATACCGATATTGACATTTCAAGGAGTGCTCGATATCCATACCATATACCAATATCCTTAGCTCCAAAAGTTGTGTTCCCTCTGCAAAAATAAGGACCTCGTCGGGGTTGTCCATCGATTCGATGATGACCATCTTCTTTTATTTGTGAGTCTGCTGATGTTTGAACAGTCCGATCCTGGATTGTGGTCGGAGACTCAGGTAAATGAGGATACCTGCGCAATGATGGTTTTTAAAGTGGCGTAAGGGGTGCGCTTTCCCCAACGCCACTATCTTGATTGTAAAGAAGATGGTTCCAGTGGCAAGGGAGACCCTAGACGACCAGGTCTGTAGGAAACCGCCTCAAAACGTGCCGCCACCAGCTTTTGGGATCACTCTTAGTCTGGACTCTACCCTTCGACCTGTTCGGCTTGGCTAACCCTACCAGGAGTACGAGACTCCCGCCGACATAGCTCTAGGGGTCATGGAGACGCGCAAAGTGCCCCACCACGATAAGGTGGTGATCCGTCGAATAAGGACCTATAATTAAAAATAAATACCATCAAATCCCTTTTTTTACCACTCATCAAAACTAAAACTAGTCCAGTAGCTTTTCTTCCCTCTGCCTAATAGCATAGGTTCTGCAATAGCATCCCTTCTTACAATTGCATTAATTTAACGGAATTTTATAAATCCTTTAGTTCTAGGTTCTTGATTATTTAATGGCAAGTAGAAGGTAATGCCATTGATGCAAAAATCAGGTCTCAGTACTCGCCTATCTAGATAATGATTAAACTATTGACGTAACGATTTAAAAGAATGAAAAGGATATACCCTGAAAAACCCAAACAATTATGACTATATGAAGTCATACATTTTAATACACTCACAGTGTCTTGTGTAAAGTTGTTATTTGGTACCTATATTGTAAACACATACCGTAAATTCTGGGCTATAAGCCGCTACTTTCAACCCTGCGGCTTATTCAGTGATGCGGCCAATTTATGTAATTTTTCTAACGGACGCTAGCGGCGCTCGAGTGTTGCTACCATTAACTGCCCTGTCAAAGCTTTATTAATATTATTATTAAAAGCTTTGAAAACTCTCTCTTTCTTTGTAAATATGTGTAACCCATGTATAATATGTATTTGCAACTGTATATTTTTGTAATGTATTTATTTGTATTTATTTTAGACACTTATTCTGATATGAGGGGGGAACAAACGCGGAGTGCTGAGTTTATGTGGGGACCGCTAAAGGTGAGGGACAGACAGGGAAAGAAGAGGGGGTGAAAAGTTGGTTAAAGAAAAAGGAGTTGGTGAGTACCGTATTTTCCGCACCATAGGGAGCACCGGGTTATAGGGCGCACCCCCAAAAAATAGTTTTTGGTCCCATATCTTCCATAGATAAGGCGCACCGGATGATAAGGCGCTACAATGGGAATGTCGACAAAACAGTCAGATAGTTCCGAAACCTTGCAAAGAAGCAAATACGTGTCGTAGACACGTGCGGATGCGGTGTCCGTACGATGTCACTCAAATGCATCGTTCCAAATATCATTCGGAAGGTTAAAGTCTTGGGATTCAAGAAATGCCAACCATTCCTTAGCTTCTATTTTCTTTTTCGCTCGCAACTTTACTGTGCATATGACAATAAACACTTGGAATTGAGTTTAATTTTTAAAAAGAGCCATCACAGAAACATCGATCACTCTGAAACAAGATACTGGGAAAATATATAGCCGGAGTAGCTCACCGAAGTTGTTGCGTTCAATAATAATGTGCAACCATGGTCCTCTTATATCCGTGAGTGTAGTAAATCCAGGAGAGTAAAATATTTACAAATACAGAATGGTAAAACATGTTTTCTCCGTAGACAACCAACCTTGCTATTCACATTCATCTTTTTCAGCCAATTGCAGGCTTTGTTTTGCCCCTTTAGCCTATGCGAGCCTGTAAATGATAAAAATGATCCGCCCCCTTTACCTCCGAATAACTTTAGCCAATAGTGATCGATTCAAATGATGATTGACACATTGGCTGGGAAATGAAACGCCGGCATATGTATCCCAGCATACACCGCGGACCACATCGCCTACGAGGAAAAATCGGCTGCTTGCATTTGTTGCGAGACCTTGCGACTTAATATTGATCCAAATATAAGACGCACTGTATTATGAAGCGCATGGTCAGTTTTTGAAAAAAATAAAAGCTTTTAGGTGCGCCTTAGAGTGCGGAAAATACGGCAATATGTTCATCTGATATATTTTTCCCACCCTTACCTTTGGAAATATACACTTTTTTCCTTGGAGTACTTTCAACGGGACCCAGACTCTGCAGGTCTGCATCAAACCTTAAGTACCGATATCATTTTCCGTTCATTTTGCCGGCTGTGATTTTTGGACTGTGGACTTCAATGAGAGGACATTTAGTTTCAACTTGCGGACTTGAAGTCGGGTTTGGGTTAATGTTGTGTTTGTGTTACATGTTTAAATGTGGGCGCATGCGGCTTATATACAGGTGCGGCTTGCGTATGTACGAAATCGGTTTTCCTCTTAAAATGTGGTGGGTGCGGCTTATAATCAGGTGCGCTCTATAGTCCGGAATTCACGGTAGTTCAATTTAGCAGGTTTTATCTTTGAAAAAAATCAAAGGCATACTCATTTTTACTTTGTAGAAACTTTAAATAAATGTGCTTGATCAAAAGTTTCCACATTTAACATTCGGCATTCCAGTCGGTGTCATTGCTATATTTTGGACAAAATTTGACCCGGAAAAACCCTGCAAGGACGCAGCTCCTCAGATGCTCAATTTACCAGGTCAGACACCGAATGATGGTTTCCACCCACACAGCAGGTCGCCTCACAGCCTCTTTTCCTGCCCGTGAGTGTGTCTTTGAGGAGATAAACGAGAGCATTCAACACACCAAAGCCCCATTTAATTAAAATAGAAAGGTGCAGTTCATCACGTAGTTGACTCACACCCACCCGAAATGGAGGTGGAGCTCAACAACATCTCATTGCATCAGTTTCCAATGTTTGGTGGTCCTTCATTTTGTATTTATGTGTCGAAAAGTTCAAAATCATCAAATAATGATGTACGGTTGCGTTCTTCAACCGCAACATCAATGCCCGAAAGGCTGAGTTCTGGCTCGACTTACGGTAATATGAAGCAAGAGTCACAAGGTCAACAGTGAAGCGGCTGTTTGTCTTGCTAACGGTGAACATAGATTACTTTAACTTGATTACTTTCAATTACTTTTGGATTACTCCAATACCAAATATGCTAATGAAAGACAAAATAAACTAAATATGAATAAAATGATGACACACAACACGTTATTATTGTTATTTTATTAGCATATTTGGTATTGGAGTAATCCAAAAGTAATTGAAAGTAATCCAGTTAAAGTAACCCTACCTAACACTGCTCCTAATCTACTGTCTGCTGGATAGAGGTGTGGGCAATAGGCTCTGCATCCTAATTTGGCTTTTTGGCCTGTCAAAGTGTCCTTGGGCAAGACACTGAATCCCTAATGCCCCTGATAGGCAGGGGGGCACCTTGCACGGCTGACTCTGCCATCGGTGTGTGAGTTTGTGAGTGGATGGGTAAAGTCTGAAGAACATTGTGAACAGGGTTGGGTAGGGTTACTTTAACTTGATTATTTTCAATTACTTTTGGATTACTCCAATACCAAATATGCTAATAAAAGACAAAATAAACTAAATATAAATAAAATTATTACATTTTGTGCAGGCTTGGGGAGTAACGGAATATATGGAACGGCAAAAATGATGTTGGCAAGCTGTATTTTCATTTTGTTTCTGTCGCATTTGATGTTCGTTTTACCGGAGATCAAAGAGATCAAAGCCAGGAGAGAAAGCTTACCACGTGTTGTGAGTCATCATTTTATTCATACCCCTTCTTTCTCATTTGCTCGTGCAAAACAGAATAAGTTTCTAGAATAAATACATTGCAAAAATATACAGTTGCAAATACATATTATACATGGTTACACATATTTACAAAGAAAGACGGTACACCGAGAGAGTTTTCAAAGCTTTAATAATATTATAACTTTCATCCCAAACCGTGCCTGTGAAGGGTAGCAAAACGCTACTAGCAACACGCTCGCAACGCAGTAAACAGCTCTGTTAAAAAAACATACCGTACTTGTAGTAAGCACAGTAAACCGTCCTCATCTTCCTCCTTATAACTGACGTCATCAAAGGTTGTCTTCCTTCAGTACGGGAAAAAGACTTTGTCACATAGACGTCATCCCACGCTCCTTTTTTCAAAAACACGCTAGCATCACGCTCGCAAAGTAAAGTTAACGTGCGGTAGCTCTGTTTCTTTCTATATCGGACTTTGTGTACAAGTTAAGAAGTTAATTTTACCTTTTGTACTCGAGCGCCGCTGGCGGCCTTTAGGAAAATTACATAAATTGGCCGCATCACTGAATAAGCCGCAGGGTTGAAAGTTTGGGAAAAAAGTAGCGGCTTATAGTCCGGAATTTACGTTTTTTGTCACCGATATACAATTTCAACCTCGATAACACTAAATTTTGGGGACCCATAGATCTCTGTTGGGACCCATAGATTTTTGAGCATGCGAGTGCCCTGGGACAGGTAAAATGAACACTGGTTGAAGTGAGAAAACAGGGGGCCAATATTTTAATACGTGACTATAAAATGTTGAAATAATTCGCTTCCACTTCAGGTTCGCGTCACTCATGTTGTTGATTCTTAGAAAACATGATCATTTATTTTGAAATGTGGCAATATGACAAAAAAAAACCCAATGTCGTTTAAACCTCGCACTGCCTCCCTCAAATTAGCCTGTTCTGTGCTTTTCAAAAACGACTGTCGAGGGGCCCGAGCGCCGGCGTCGAAGCCTGGCATGAAATTTGCATAAGTGTCACTAAGTGAGAGCTGACAGTGGGCTGTTTTGACATGTTGTCGTGCATGCCCTGAAAGAAATAAGCTTTCAGGCGTCATGTCGTCTTCCGCCACCGAATCGTTCCAAGACGGAACATTAAGTGCCACAAGCTCGGCTTAACCCAGGTTGTGAAAAATCCCCTTCTCCGAACCCTTAGATATCTTATTTGAACAAAATGCAAAGTACCAGTGTCCCTTTTAACAAGCATCGGATTTAAAAGGAAACAAAGAATAATAGTCCTAGCGGCTAGCTAACAAGGTAAGCCGTTTTTGTATTCACGGAATAATTTGTTGTGTTTAAAAAAAAACGCAAACAACAAGTTTTACATTTAACAAGCAAAAGGATGTATGAATAATGATGGAAAATAGAATTCATACCTGCCAGCTAACAAGCTTACAAAAAGCGTTATTTTGTCTCATTTAGAATTCAAGGTTCACAATAAAATATATTATTTTAGCGATAGCACTACTGTTATAAGAGAGATAGATAGATAGATAGATAGAGAGATAGAGAGAGAGATAGAGAGAGAGATAGAGAGAGAGATAGATAGAGAGATAGATAGAGAGAGAGATAGAGAGAGAGAGATAGAGAGAGAGATAGAGAGAGAGATAGAGAGAGAGATAGAGAGATAGAGATAGAGATAGAGATAGAGATAGAGATAGAGATATAGAGATATAGAGATATAGAGAGAGAGAGATATAGAGAGAGAGATAGAGAGATAGAGAGATAGAGATAGAGAGATAGAGATAGAGAGATAGAGATAGAGAGATAGAGATAGAGAGATAGAGAGATAGAGATAGAGAGATAGAGATAGAGAGAGATAGAGAAAGAGATAGAGAAAGAGATAGAGAAAGAGATAGAGAGAGAGAGAGATAGAGAGAGATAGAGAGACAGACAGACAGACAGACAGACAGACAGACAGACAGATAGACAGATAGATAGATACTTTATTCATCCCCGAAGGGAAATTCACATTTCCAGCAGCATACCTGAGCTGAGAACAATACAATAATAAAGCAAAAAGAATACAATATACAAATACCCAGTGTGACGTGCTAATGCCCACTGTAGCGTGTTATATAGAATAACTAAATAGTGCTACGCAGAATACATATTGCAATAAGATTCGGTAATATGCAATGTAGGTGGTGTCGGCTTTTACTCTGCCGGGTAGAGTTAAAGAGCCTCATGGCATGAGGAAGAAAAGCAAAGGATTTAAAATAACCCTTGGAGTCATACTCCTTGCTGATTGCTAACAAGGTAAGTGGATTCCTTTTTCGCAACGGTGTTTAAGGAAAATGCAAAGCACCAGCGTTACTTATAACAGGCAAATGATGCATACGTAAAGACAAAGAACAACGTTCCTAGCTGCTATACAACAAGCTTAGCTGAATTTTCTTTTTATTCTTTTGGTTTTCAATGTTAACCATCCATCCATTATCTGAACCGCTTATCCTCAGTAGGGTCACGGGGGTGCTTGGAGCCCATCCTGACATGTCCAGCATGGTCGCCATGAAAACCAGCCGGCCCCGCCCCTTGGCACCGGCTGTAACAGATTGTCTAAATTGCGTGTGTTCTTCTTAAGGGCGGGTTTTGGGGACTGCCGGTTGCTGGATCATTGCATTAGTCTGTTCTGTTTTGCTCTGTTCTGTTTTGTTTGAGGAAGACCTGTCATGCCCGTTTGTCTGAGTTAGTAACTTTAACCCTGTTTGTGAGTATTTCCTAGTCTGAGTTTTTGATTGCCCGTAAGCCTGTTTTTGTTCTGTTTTTGTCCCTGCGTGTTGGACGACTTATATTTTCTAAATAAAAGTAACTGATCGTTACGCAAATGAGTTCACCCTTCCTGCCTCCCGGTCCGGTCCTTGACACATCCCAGCTATCTTCGGGCAGTGAGGAGGGGATACCCTGAACTGGTTGCCAGCCAGTTGCAACGCATACAGAGACAGACAACTCACTCGTTCATATACACCTTGGGACAATTTGAACTGGCCAATTACCCTAACATGCATGTTTCTGGAATGTGGGAGGTAACCGGAGTGCCTGGAGGAAACCCACGCAAGCACAGGGAGAACATGCAAACCCCGCACAGGAAGGTTTGATCCCATGACCTAAGAACAGTGCCGCAGATTCGCTTACCACTCTGCTCAGTCTAATTATAGCAACAGACAAAGTAACAGTACTAATACTAACAAGTAAAACATTTTATAACCGTGGCAAAGAATAAGGGTCCTACCTGCTAGCCAACACTCTTAGCTGATTCATTTGGTTTATTTTATTTAGTTGGGTTTTCAATGTTCAAATATGACCAACAGACAAGTAAAACAAGAATACGGGTCCTTCCGACTGGCCAATAAATGTTCCCATGCTGTCCCAGACCGATGCGGAGATTAAAATTCATGCGTTTGTTACCTCCCGTCTCAATTACAGTAATGTACTACTCTCCGGTCTCCCGAAGTCCAAAATTGAGAGCCCTCAGCTGGTACAAAATGCTGCAGTGAAGCTTTTAACGAAAACAAGAAAGTTTGATCACATTAGCAAACCTGCATTGGCTCCCTGTTAACTTAAGATGTGATTTTAAGGTTCTGTTGGTAGTATACAAAATCATGCAAGGACTTGCTTCCTTATATCTTTGACATTTAATGTTCACCCCTGTTCCTGTCTGGAGCCTTCACTCTGAAAATCCTGGTCTACTAGTGATCCCAAGAGCCAAGAAGAGATCCGCAGGGTCGGGAGCTTTCTCCTTTCGGGCCCCGGTGCTGTGGAATGCTCTGTCCTCTGAAATTCGATCTGCAACCTCAGTGGAACTGTTTAAATCTGGGTTTAAAACACACTTTTATTCTATAGCATATGAATAACCTATACTTCTCGTTTACAATATCTGTTTATTATTTGTTATTGCAACATCCATTGCAGCCTGGTCAACCTGGAATGGGGGATTACCTCATGTGTGGTTCCTTCAAGGTTTTTTCATTTTCCTCATGTTGGGGTTTTTGAGTTTTCCTTACCCTCATGCAGGTTTTAGATCAGGGGATGGTGTCATAATAGTCTGTAGTTTGCAATAGTCTTTTAGCTGTGCAGCCCTTTGAGACTCTTAGTTATAAGGGCTAAACAAAAAAAACATCACTTGATTTAGCTTCTCAAAAAAACAAAAACCTAAAATTAGTCATGAAGGACTCAGGGCAACGCTTTAAGGAAAAAGGTGAAGCAAGAAATGTTGCCGCGTAGAAACAGTGTTTATAAAAACTCGGGCGGGAGATTACCTTTTAGAAATTGAGGTTTTAAGAGCAATGGAATTTAATGGTTTGGTAGATTTGTTATGTTGACAGGCCAGTTCTGAAGCGTCCTCCAATTTCCTCGCTGAGGGCAGACAGGAGTTGAACCTGAGTGCTCCAAAGCTTCACAGGGAAGCCAATCTCTAACTGCTCAAATGCGTTTGGCAGTGCAGCCTCATTTGTTGGTGGAGTTTTGTGAACTGCAATTTATTTATGAAAGATTATTCTACTCAAATGTTGGCCATTTCTCTAAAGAAAGAGGACAAGAAATGCAACATGTATAGTGCCTAGCGGCCATATTGCCACATTTCAGGCTTAAAACCTTAAGAAAAACAGTGTTTGAAATAACGTCTGTCCGGACACTGGGGGTGCATCTTTTACGTCGGGCGCCCACGTTAAAAAAATTGTAACACAAACATTAAATTTATCCAGACCCGACTTCAAGTCGCGCGGTTGAAACTAAATGTCCTTCATTGAAGTACACAGTCCAAAAATCACAGCCGGCAAAATGAACGGAAAATGATACCGGTACTTAAAGTTTGATGCAGACCTGCAGAGTCCGGGTACCCGTTGAAACTAATCCAAGAAAAAAAAAGGATATATTTCCAAAGGTAATATTTTTAGCTTCAAGTTTAAAGCCTGAAAAGTGCTAATATGTCAAAAACTATGAAATGAAAATGATCTGCATTTATATAGCGCTTTTCAAGCCAATGACTTCCCAAAGCTCTTTACATTGTGCTTCACATTTCCCAATAGCGGCCGTGATCTGTGCAGCCATGTAAGGCGCTAACCTGCTTATTGGGGGTATTGGGGGTTCAGTGTCTTACCCAAGGACACTTAGGCATGTAACACTGACAAGCCGGGATTCGAACTGGGATCCCTTAATCCTAAAACGATCGCTCTACCTCCTGAGCTACTGCCGCCCAACTATTGCTAGGCTCTGTGCCAGCACTTACTCAAAATGTTTTTTCGATTCCAGTCTTTCAAATTTCAACCATTTCAATATTGCTTAGCATTTTTTACAGCGTGCCAACAAGAGGTGAAATCTTTTGGGATAAAGCGCCGCTTTTGAAGCTTCCTCTGCCGCTCTACAGAGCAACTTGTTAGCAAACAGATCTTTTCAGTCTTCTGATTTCCTGCGATGCCCTTTCACTTTGGCAAGAAAAACAAAATTCCCTCAAGAATTTGTTTTGCTCTTGATGAAGCACACGTTTGGATGGATTACAGAGCGGGCAACTCGTCTTTTATGAGAAATCGTTCTGACATTTCGGAGCGACGAGGTCACTCGCATTATCGGAGATTAAAAGGCATATTCGCACTTGTGATTTTTTTATGATGTGAAACTTAAAATGGATTGAATTGTTCAATCTTCCCTGTAATTTTCCCCGGGTCTGAGCGTTCACACAAAGTCGGTGAGCAACGCTTGAAACGACAGTGAGCAAAGGCAATCCCAAGTGTGGCAACTAAGTCATTATCAAACATGTCCAAAACTTGACATCAAGTTATATTTTGCCGGAGTTTCCTGCAATGCACAAAAATTAGTCGGCTGCACGATACACAACTGTCTCATCTCTCATCAGCCGTACCGCTTATCCTCATTAGGGTCGCGGGGGGGCTGGAGCCCATCCCAGCCATCTCCGGGCAGTGGGCAGGGGACACCCTGAACTGGTTGCCAGCCAATCGCAGGGCACACAGGGAAAGACAACTCACTCGCTCATTCACACCTAGGGACAATTTGGACCGGCCAATTCACCTGAAATGCATGTTTTTGGAACGTGGGAGGAAACCGGAGTGCCCGGAGGAAACCCACGCAAGCACGGGGAGAACATACAAACTCCGCACAGGAAGTCTGGAGCTGGATTTGAACCCACGACAGGTTCCCATGACATGAACTGTGCCGCACAAGCGCTAACCACTGCGCCGCCGTGCTGCCCCATACACAACTGTATTTAATCACAATTTTTAGTGGAAGTACAATGTTGGCAACAAGATTGACTTGGTATAATTGGAAATTATTTGAATGAAATGATCTACATTTATATAGCGCTTTTCAAGTCAATGACTTCCCAAAGCGCTTTACATTGTGCTTCACATTTCCCAATAGCGGCCGTGATCTGTGCAGCCATGTAAGGCGCTAACCTGCTTATTGGGGGTATTGGGGGTTCAGTGTCTTACCCAAGGACACTTCGGCATGTAACACGGACAAGCCGGGATTCGAACTGGGATCCCTTAATCCTAAAACGATCGCTCTACCTCCTGAGCTACTGCCGCCCCAAGTTTAGAATGCAATACAAACGTTATCTTCTTTTTCCATGTTTTTTCTATTTTTTTAATTTCCTTTAAAAACAATCTCATTGTGTTTTTTTTCCCTCGCTGTTACTTTTTTCTTTTTGTTCTCTATTTACTTTTTCTCCTTTGTTTCTTTCTTTTCTTTTTTTCTGGCTTTTTTTCTGAATGTCTCATCTCATCTCATTAGCTGCACCGCTTATCCTCAGTAGGGTCGCGGGGGTGCTGGAGCCCATCCCAGCAATCATCGGGCAGTGGGCAGGGGACACCCTGAACTGGTTGCCAGCCAATCGCAGGGCACACAGGGACAGACAACTCGCTCGCTCATTCACACCTAGGGACAATTTGGACCGGCCAATCCACCTGAAATGCATGTTTTTGGAATGTGGGAGGAAACCGGAGTGCCCGGAGGAAACCAACGCAAGCACGGGTAGAACATACAAATTCCGCACAGGAAGTCTGGTAGCTGGATTCGAACCCACACAGGAGGTTCCCAAGACCTTAGAACTGTGCCGCACAAGCGCTAACCACTGCGCTGCCGTGCTGCCTTTTTTTCTGAATGTTTCCTTCTTTTTTCTCTTCCGTTTGTTTCCTTTTTTTCTCAACTTTTCACTCCTTTTTCATTTTGGTATTTTTTTCTTTTTTTGTTCTATTCCCCCTTCCTTTAAATCATTTTGTGCATAATTTTACATCATATTTGGTCATATAGGGATGAAAGAAGCAAAAACAACAGAGCCGTTTAAGACCCAAAAGAGCCGGTTCCTTTTAGTGAGCCGAGCCGAAGAAGCCGGTCCTCGAAAAACTGCGCTGGATAGATTTTCTTGTGCGATGAGAATGTGCGGGCAGTGCGCGATTGCGCACCCGCGCAGCTTAGAGGGAACATTGACCACATGCCTACCTA
This sequence comes from Urocampus carinirostris, assembly GCF_059441175.1. Lineage (NCBI taxonomy): Eukaryota > Metazoa > Chordata > Actinopteri > Syngnathiformes > Syngnathidae > Urocampus > Urocampus carinirostris. The sequence goes on from NC_142362.1 coordinate 8,729,973, forward strand.
TCAACCTACCTAGGAAAGAGGAAGAGACAACTCTAAACATATTTGTCTGGAATTGTAGTATGACACAGTACATCCACTTTATGATAAACCAATGTGAATTGAATTGCTTTGAAATTATCATCGTTACCTACCTATCTCCTCTATCTACTGCATCTATCTATCTATATACTGTATCTATCTATCCATCCATCTATCCAGATACTGTATCTACTGTATTCATCTAAATGTCTACAGTGGCACCTCGGTTCTCGACCATAATCAGTTCCAGAACCCTGTTCGAGAACCGATTTGTTCAATCACCGAAACCATTTTTCCCATTAAAAATAATGAAAATCGTTTTAATCCGTTCCAACACCCTGAATGTTTACCATGAATGTTTAACGTAAACATGAAGCTGAGAATTGTGATTACATATATATATATATATATATATATATATATATATATATATATATATATATATATATATGTATGTATATTCCTACCCCAAATAACTAAATAATTCATAATTCACTGCATGTATGCTCCACTTGAGCATCATCTCCCAAGATCTTCCAGTAAAAACCAACAGAGCCGCTGTCCCTACAACACATCGCCACTAGATAAAACATTCAAGCGATCCGAAGGTCAAAGTGGTTAAATGTGTCATTGATAACGCCATGTTTTATAACCTATACCGCGCCTGAGCACGCGTGGCAGTTTGGAGTATTACTATTTGCGATACACAATCATCACCATAAAAAAAAAAATCATTTCCAGACTTACGCGACACACATCTTAAATTGTCAAAATACAGATATCGCTATGGAAAAAGAGAGAATAGATAACGCACCGGAGCGACTTATCAGCCGATCTATTACTGGGTCGGGATTGGGGAAACAATTTTATAGATTCTACTGAGAACAGAACTGGTGAATTTCTTTTCATTATTTGATTTTCCACTTGACTCACACACAATATGCAAAAATATATTATTATGTGTTTGTTAAATAATTCTTGTTCCCAAATAAACATGATGTTAGGAAGATGACACGGTTGCCATGGTGCCCAATTGGCCCCGCCCTTGTGGTGCAGGCTGCGGCTCATTTACAGATTGGCTTTCTGTCTATTTAAGCTCAGTGCTCTCATTTTTTTCTTTGTCAGTCCGTCAACGAACCTCTGCCCTGCAAGACGTCGGTTCTGACTCGGTCCTGTTTTCCTGTTTGTTTTTACTGTCTGGTATTGTTCCCGTTTATTTTGTCCTGTTTAATATCGGTTTCCAGTTTCGTTCCAGTCTATTTTTGTCCTGTTTATTATTCTCACCAGTTTTCTTTTCCGGTCTAGTTTGCTCTGTTTAATTTCAATACCCTGTTTTATTATCAATCCTGTCTGTCCTGTTTTGTCCGGTATCGACTCCATCTGTCCGATCTCGTCGGTCTCTGGCATCCTGTCTTTCCATGCCAGACCGCTGCCTAACATGCGTGACTCCCCATTTCCCCTAAAATAAAAGGCTTGTGTGAGAACGTTACACGTTTGGGTCCTGATCCTGTTCTGGTTTATGACAGAAGAAACAACAGTCTTATAAATATTTGTTTGGAATTGTAGCATGACACATTCTCAGGGTAAACATGTAATATTAAGTTTAAAGTGAAAAAAAAGATATAAGACTGTCAGGCTGAAACATATTTAAGACATAGTGCTTGGAGACTGGCCAAAGTTATACATTATGATAATATATGTTGATCTTCTTAACTGTTGTTCTATCACTCATCGTTAGTTCATTTTTTTTCGGGATGTCGAAAAATATCTGGTTAAATTTTGTATTGTGTGCACCTTTTCACATATACATGCAATTACTGTGGGGCTTCTGTAGTTCTGGAAGTGGCGACCCTCACAGTCAACTTTCCTTTTTTTTTTAATTAACAATTGTCATGTTGGAAATAGGTTGGGCTAAAATTCTCACAGAAAGCCAAGGGCAAGGTGGCCAAATGGGCTGCTGCCATCATCCGGTAATGTTTTTTTTTTTTTTTTAAATACACATTTGACTTATACTGCAGTCAACAATACTGGCTTGATTTTATGACAGATGCCACATGCCAGGAAAAATTTGATCACCAGCTCTAGTTGGCCCCCGGGCCAGACTTTGGACATACTGTGGGACCTCGTTTTTCGAACGCCTCTCAGTTCGAACAAATCTGTTCTCGACCAAAAATTTCGAGAAATTCTTGCTTCGCTTTTCGTTCAAAAAATCGGAGTTCGAACGCCGGTACGCTAGGTTGCGATGCTGAGCGGCGTACGGGTGTAGATTGTGTAGATCACATGCGCCCGCACTTCTTTTCGCTTTCGCTTTTAATATCGGTGAACGGAGTGTTTTAGCCCAGAACTATGCCTCCGAAGAAGGTCGGTGCAAGCAGCAAAGTTGCTACAGGTGAAAAAAGAAGAGTAGTGCGTACAACTATTGCATTTAAGAAAGAAATAATAGCAAAATGAAGAAGGTGTGTGAGTTTCCCTTCGAGGGAATAGAGCATGGCTTCTGCAGACCTAAGAAATCCTATTCATAATTATTTTCTTTATCCTTTAACCGTTAACCACTTTTTGTGGAGACCCGGGTGCTAAATGACATGTAAACGACCTGATTTTCTAATTTTAACACGTTCATGTTAGCGTAATATTTTGTACGGAAGATTGCGCTAACGCGAACGTACGATTAACCTGGGTAAGCTTCATGTTTACATTCATGGTAAACATTCAGGGTGTTGGAACGGATTAAAACGATTTTACATTACTTTTATTGGGAACAACGATTTTCGGTGATCGAACAAATCGGTTTTCGAACAGGGTTCTGGAACGGATTATGGTCGAGAACCGAGGTTCCACTGTATTCGCATTAGAGTATAGCTTGCATACCCGTTTAAAAAAAAATACACTACTTTTTCAAAATGTATGCCTTTAATGCCTGATGTTCTAAAATTTGAAGTGCCGGTGCTAGCCATTTTTTACCATTTTGACTCATATTTGAATGCTTACAGAAAATTAAGTTATTTAGTAAATTAATCTTTCGTGAGCAAAACAAGTGTGTTTCTCAGTTAAGCCATTTTTTTGGTAAACAACAGTTGAAAATTGATAAGTTTCTAGAAAATACTACAGCTTTTTTTGTACCAAGATGCATTTCAAGCAGAAATTTCATTTAATTTCCATTTATTTCAAAGAAACATGTTATTGCAAGAACACTGAACTCATGTATAGACGATGCATGAACTTTGCAAGGACTTTTCACCACCCGATGTTCGATCACTCAATTCTTGGTCACTCGGGGGCCGCCCACACACTCTTAATCACTGGATAGAAAAAGCAACACGAGGAAGTGAGTGGTCCTTGATGTGCGGACAAAGATCTGATTAAAGCTAATCCTTCCATTTCGTGTTCATTTATCAGACTGAAATTATTCCCAGAGGCTTGATAGCTTCCGATGAGAAGCACCGAATGATTCATGATAGTTATCTAAACCAAAACAAGAAAAACATATTTTTACTTGTTGACACTCAGGGACAATGCTACTGAAAATGTATGTATACTTTATGGCACTGAATGAGCTAAACAACAACAAAAAATCTCGACTCGAGGCAAGTATTTTACCCTATGCCTGCTCTATTTTGAAGTGAAACTTTGTCTTTGTGCATGAATAGACCGCGCCAAAGATCACATTGGATTTCTAATTTTGGTTGCTTTTTTTTCTATTTTCTTTTAGTTTTTCTATTATTCTGGAAACAGTTTTGTAAGAAAATAAATTCTACGCTTTTTATGTCATGATCTCTCTCTCTACCAGTAACCAGCACCAATCACCTCCCTGCTTTGTCACTGCACCCTGATCTGTTCCACCTGTCTGTTCTCGTTTATCACCAGCTGTTCTGAATATCCTGCCAATAAAACTCTGTATTTAAAGCCCTGCCTTACAGGCTACCTTTGTCAGATCGTCAGCAAAGCCTACACCCGGAACCTGTTTGTCTTTGCTTCTGACTCTTAACCTGGACCTGTTAAACCCTTCTGCTCTTTCTTCTGCCCTGGCCTTCCAGACTCATGTGTTACCTACTCCAAGACCTGCCACACCAACTTTGTTGCTCGGTTTCCTCTTCGTTCCATTTTTCAAGCCGTCTTCCTTAAAGGTAGTACCAAATCTCCACTTCAAGATCTCTCTTCACTTCAAGACCCTCTCTCCTGTTTTCCCTATCCCTAAATAAACTTTCTTAACGTGACGCAATTGTGGTCCTCGTCTGACATTCTAATGTCATAAATTTGACTCATGCACAGGGTTGGGTAGGGTTACTTTAACTGGATTACTTTCAATTACTTTTGGATTACTCCAATACCAAATATGCTAATAAAAGACAAAATAAACTAAATATGAATACAATTACTCAATTTTGTGCAGGCTTGGGGAGTAACAGAATACATGGAACGGCAAAAATGATGTTGGCAAGCTATTTGGATTTATTTTCATTTCGTTTCTGTCGCATTTTATGTTCGTTTTGCCGGAGATCAAAGAGATCAAAGCCAGGAGAGAATGCTTACCACGTGTTGTGAGTCATAATTGTATTCATATTTAGTTTCTTTTGTCTTTTATTAGCATATTTGGTATTGGAGTAAGCACGGCGGCGCAGTGGTTAGCGCTTGTGCGGCACAGTTCATGCCATGGGAACCTGTCGTGGGTTCAAATCCATCTCCAGACTTCCTGTGCGGAGTTTGTATGTTCTCCCCGTGCTTCCTCCGGGCACTCCGGTTTCCTCCCACGTTCCAAAAACATGCATTTCAGGTGAATTGGCCGGTCCAAATTGTCCCTAGGTGTGAATGAGCGAGTGAGTTGTCTGTCCCCGTGTGCCCTGAAATTGGCTGGCAACCAGTTCAGGGTGTCCCCTGCCCACTGCCCGGAGATGGCTGGGATGGGCTCTAGCCCCCCCGCGACCCTAATGAGGATAAGCGGTACGGCTGATGAGATGAGATATTGGAGTAATCCAAAAGTAATTGAAAGTAATCCAGTTAAAGTAACCCTACCCAACCCTGCCCATACAGTATGCAACACTATTGTTCACAATATAAATAATAAAAATGATATGACCTGGAATTAATGAGATCCTTACTTATACAGTGACACAACCTAGTTCAATCCAACTATTCCGTTTCTTCCTCCTCCACATATCTAAAGAGAGAGAAAAAAAATCAATTTGTAAAGCATCCAGCGCATTGTCAACGAAGGCTGTAAGCTCCTCACAGCTCATTGTGCTGCTATACTCATCTTTGATTTCAGCTCTGAAGGCACACAACTATACAGACAGACTTTGAAACGAAAGCTTTATGTTATTGCCCGAATCTATCGCCGCTCAAATGAGTTCATTTTCACCCTCAAAACAGGACAAGACGGGGATCCCGAGGCTTTGGCCCTCTAAGCTTCCCGAATAATCTGGCAGGAGACGAGATTCTCCTCATTATGAAAATCCCCCATTGATTTCTCAGTATACCCAAAATGCTCTCTTCTTCTCTCCGCTGTCAAAACTAAAAGTCACGCTGTAATTTACCAGTGTGGTGTTAAATTTGATCTACCTCCGCTGACATCATTCGATGCCTCATTCCAAATATATCGCTGTTGTTATGTCGGGTTTGTCAAGAAGCAAAGAAAAAAGGGAAAGTACCTTGCAGTGAAGGTCGATAAATACCGAGAGCCCACGCAGGCTCTTACAGTAGACAAATATTTAAAAAGAGGAAGTCAAGGTCAAAAGGACATGTGGTCGGAAGGGGGGGGTGGGCTTTTTTATATCGATAGGTCAAAGTGGCCTTGAGGAAGGATGATTTCGAGGAACCGAGGCGCTAGCTTGCGTTTAAGCCTTCGGCATATTCGCCCGGATAGCCTTGATGTAAATATGTATTTACCTACTCTTGATCAATGTTGAGTAGGAAAAACGTGTTCGGGCTCTATAAGGGACATATGCCATAAAAGACAGAAAGGGATTTTATAAATACCTAAGTACTATTACACATTTACTCAAAGTCAAAATAAAACGTATGCGAATGAAAGGTAAATGCTAATGCTATGCTAACACCAGAAGAAGGTCCATGTAGTTTGCATTTGGAAAGAAAAACAATGAAGATCACAAAGATGGCTGCACGACGGTTGGGCGGCTAGCGCGCAGCCCCACAGTGTGGAGGTTATAATCCAGCTACTGCCACCTTTTTGGGTGGAGTTTGCATGTTCTCCGCGTGCCTGCGTGGGTTGCCTCCGGGTACTCCGGTTTTCTCCCACATTATCAAAAGCGTGCATGTCAGGTTAGTAGGCCGGCTCCTAGGTTTGAATGAGCGAATGAGTTGTCTGTCTCTGTGTGCCCTGCACACTGGCTGGCAACTGGTTCATGCCCCTGCCCGAAGATGGCTGGGATGGGCTCCAGCACCCCCGCAACCCTACTGAGGATAAGCGGTGCAGATAATGCATGGATGGATGGATATCAGAGAGGTGAGAATTTTAACAAATATTGAGGTGACCTTTGTTGCTGCTGTGACCTGAGCCAAAACAGCTAAACAACCTAAACTTTAAAAGGAGCCGTGTGTATTATTTAGCGGCTCCTAGGGGTAAAAAACATGCCATTCCATTAAATTTTGATTTAAATGATAAGCAAAAATACATGAACTATCATAAAAAAACATGCATTTTAAAATTAGCATGTATGAGAAATTAGCATATACTTTACCTATCATGAGCTGACATAAGTGTCCACCATCGTACTGTTGCGTACCCAAAAGGCTTCCAAAGGATGGGCAAATAAACGAGTACAATAGTAAAATAATGTGGTTTGCTCACTTTGAGTCCCCATAGTTCAAAGGTTAGATCTTAAGCATGAACCTCATTACACTCAGGCCAGGGTGGCGTCTTGCTGCCGTTTTCTTTTTTTTTTTTTGCAAATTATCCACCTGTCATTGTTCATTGTTTATTTTTCTTAGTGGAGGATCCGTGCGATGGATTCAGTCACCCCGTGTGCGCTCGCTCATCAGCGCAGTCTTTCTCTTCCTCTAGAGTCCTCACAAAACAAATAAAATGTGAAAATTCGGGTTTGCTTCGGGCTTAGTCCCTCAAATCATGTTATATTGCCGAGGCCGATCTGGTTTGGGCTTTAATTCCTGCGGGCTGTTTTTGGTCGGGCTGGATTATTTGAGGCCTTATGTTCCCTCTATTATAGTTTGTGTTTTTTCTTGGACTCTTTAGCACTTCTTTTCAGTTGCACTATTCAATACAGCAACCTTGGGGAAACAACAGTAAATATTCATTTTTATCTCAACAGCTGTTGAACGGTGACCTATTATTTAGTGTCACCCTTAACTTTAGCACAATAAATATGTTTTTGTTTTATATATTAATTCAGCAGTGAATAAGCAAAATGTGTGTTTTTGGTGTGAACATAGTATCGCTCCATCATTAGAATAATTTTTATACATGTTTCAGCAAAAAAATTTGAACATGAACTGACAAAAATCGGGCTAGGGTATTATTTTAGTATGTAAAATGATATATGTTCGTAAATAATTGTCCATGTCAGGATAATAATAATAATAATAATAATAATAATTTCCTTGTATTGTCATTCAGTGTAACAATGTACACAGAACGAAATGTCGATTACACCTGACCCGTTGTAGCGAGCCGATGCAGCCGCAGCCAACAGTGGGCGCCGCCAACCACTTCTAGAATGTTCTGTAAATGGTCTGTGTTTCTATACCGCTTTTCAAGTAAATGAAGCCCCCCCCCCAAAGCGCTTTACAATATGCTTCACACTCACCCATTCACGCACACACTCACACACCGATAGCGGCAACAGCCCAGCAAGGCAATACCTGCTTAACGGGGTCATTAGGAATTCAGTGCCTTGCCCAAGTACACTTCGAGCCAGGAATCAAACCCGCGACCTCACACTAGACGTCTAGATGTAAAAAGTCACTTATGCTAAAATTTGTCAAACAGGTCTAATGTTTACTAGAAGTCTAAGATTGTACACTTTGTCTAATTATTGACATTTGATGTATTCCTAAAAGATGTCTTAAGTCCTTTAGGCTAAAATGTGTGAAGGTTTTAAGTTTTTAGACGTCGAAATTGAGACTAGGCATCCAGGTTTACATGTACATTTGTACACCTCGTTTAATTTATTAAATGGAATGTACCTCTGAAAGATGGCTAATAGATTTCCAATGGAACTCTAAGGTTACTTAGGATAGAACTGTTCTGCAATTGGTCTGAAAATTAAAGACTGTTAGAGGTTTAGATTCAGACTTGGTGTCAAGTTTTGTACACCATGTCCAATGTCATTGTATTCCAAAGGGTGCCAATGAGCACACTGTTTGGGGTACCCAACACCTTGTGAGCAATACCTGCACCTGACTTTAATCAGTAGAGGGAGGTTTAAGGACTGTGCCGAGAGCAGAAGCTGTCAGATCATTGCCGTTTTGAAGTTCCTTCCGCTGTATGCTTCTCGACTCTTTGATTTCTGTTGTTGATCGACTCTTGACTACCTGAACTCCCCCCGTAGTGAGTTCATCTGGACTGTGTATTTTGTTTCTCTTTTTGTCCCCCTTGTCCCATGTGTGGAGTGGTTTTTGCCAACCCCCCTTGCCCCTTATGAACTCTCGACATTCAGCTCGCGTTACTGAACTTGGGTTCGCCTCTCCAAACCATAACAGTAGAATGAATAATAAAGTGGGTAGGCCTTCGCAGACAAGGGACTTTATTTGCACAGTAAGTGAATAATTATACCATTAGCCACAGCGTTTTCGAGCTATATTCCGCTCTCCATGGTGCTGATGAAGGTCAAGCTTAAACGGATCCAGCTCTGTTTGACTCCCAGCGACTCTCATAAGATTCAACCCCACATTGGTGGTGGCCCAGATAGACACAATAGTCTGGTTCTACATAAGTGAGTTTTGAAAAGGAATTTAATTGTCATGTTATAAAAAAGATATACATTTTATTTAAATTTTAAAAGGCTGTATTATTTTAGGTTACCGTAAATTCCGGACTATAAGCCGCTACTTTTTTCCCAAACGTTCAACCCTGCGGCTTATTCAGTGATGCGGCCAATTTATGTAATTTTTCTAACGGCCACCAGCGGCGCTCGAGTACAAAAGGTAAGATTTAGACCGGTGGAATATATGCGCCGAGGAAGACTGCAACTTCTTAGCTTGTGCACGAATTAAATTAGCGTAAACGTACCTTCATCATACAAAATGCAAAAAGAAAGATACGTGACGCAGCTTTCAAGCTAAACGCAATCGAGCAATCCGATAAAGAAGGAAACAGAGCTATTGCACGTAAACTTTACTTTGCGAGCGTGTTGATAGCGTATTTTGTAACAAAGGAGCGTGGGACGACGTCTCTATGACAAAGTTTCTTTCCGAAACTGAGGAAGATGACTTTGATGGCGTCAGTTATAAGGAGGAAGATGAAGATGGTTTACCGTGATTTTTAAAAGTACAGTATATTTTTTTAACAAACCCGTTTACTGTTCTGCGAGCGTGTTGCTAGCTGTCACAGTCACGGTTTGGGATGAAAGTTATATTATTATTATTAAAGCTTTGAAAACTCTCTCGGTGTACCGTCTTTCTTTGTAAATATGTGTAACCATGTATAATATGTATTTGCAACTGTATATTTTTGTAATGTATTTATTTTAGAGACTTATTCTGATATGTTTTCCACGGGCGAATCAAAAAGAAGGGGCGAAAACAACGGGGGCTGACGGGAAGTGGAGTAAAGGTGAGACGTGTTTTTGGATGCAGCGGACAATAGTGGATATATATTTTTCCCACCCTTACCTTTGGAAATATAGACTTGTTTTTCCTTGGATTACTTTCAACAGCACCTGGACTCTGCAGGTCTGCATCAAACCTTAAGTACCGGTATCAATTTCCGTTCATTTTGCCGGCTGTGGATTTTGGACTGTGTACTTTATATTCATTTATAATCAAGGGACTTAAAGTCGGGATTGGGTTACTTTTGTGATTGTGTTACATGTTGTAATGTGGGCGCATGCGGTTTACATACAGGTTATGCGGCTTATAATCAGGTGCACTCTATAGTCCAGATTTTACGGTACTTGATGTTGCAGTAATGTATCATGCAACTAAAAATGAGTGCATAAGGAAGGATACCATCAACAGAGGCTCAAAGTGACCAAACTGCACCATTTTAATTATTTATTTTTTTTTGCATGAAATAATACACACTTTTCCTTTAAAAACATATTTTCGGTTGATGGCAAAAAAAAACTGATCTTTGGAACACATTTCCAGAAGTTCATTATTTTATTTTATGTTTTTGGGGAGGGTTTTGAAAAATGATTTATATTTATGATTATGTCTTTCTGTCCAGAATAATAAAAAGGTTCAACGTAGACAAAAGTTGAGCATGCTGGTTTTTAACACACAGAGAAAGAAAGAAACTGCTTGTCTTTTAATTATATATTTGTTCATGTGTAACTTTTGAACTATGTCATATGAATTAACATAAGTTTACATTGTTAAGGTCTGTGATTGGCTGGTTCAGGGTGTCCCCTGCCCACTGCCAGAAGTAATTTGCGATAGGCTCCAGGACCCCCGCGACCCTACTGAGGATAAGCTGTGCAAAAATGGATGGATGGAATTGTTAAAGTTCAGCTTTTGATCTCTTCCAGACAGTTATTTGAATTTATGCTTTTAGGCAGAGGTAAGAAAAGCTGTTTTACCTGTTCTTGTCATGATTACCGATATGCATCACCTGTGCCCGCACCTTTGGCACCAACTGCCTCGGAATCTGATTGGCTCTCTGTCCCTATTCAAACCCACTCCTACCTGCCCCCTGTTATCAGTCCGTCTGCGAACCTCAGTTTAGACTAGGCAAGCTTTTTTTTTTCGACCCTGACTCCAGCCTGGTTATGCTCCTGTCTGTACCCTGGCTTCAACCGGTTTTTGATCCGGGCCACGTCTATTCTCCCGTCCGGCTTTCGACTTTTTTTTCCCTGACCACGTCTACGCTCCTTTCCTGGCTTACGACTCGCTTCCCACTCCGACCACGATTTTGCTCTCCTGTCCCGGTTACTGACCCGTTTTCTGTCCCCGACACAGTCATCGCTCGCCACGGGAGTCCCACTTCTGCGTTCGGAGCGATCTGCCATCATCGGATCGTGGGGGCAACCCTTCCCTTTCTTCCAATAAAACTGAGAGAAACGTAACGCAAGTGGGTCCTGTTTCCGTTCTGGTCCTGACAGTTCTAGGTTTTATTAGAGGTCAAATTAAAAAAGGAAACACTAGAGTTTTAAATAATTTGAAAAAAGCTGGTCATTTAATGAACAATGGACAATACTATAGACAGCATTTAACTTAAATTATAGTAAAATACTCTTACTTGGCTTATGGTGTTGAATGACACATTTTAATTTTAGTTACCGTAAATTCCGGACTATAAGCCGCTATTTTTTTCCCAAACGTTCAACCCTGCGGCTTATTCAGTGATATGGCCAATTTATGTAATTTTTCTAACGCCCGCCAGCAGCGCTCGAGTACAAAAGGTAAGATTTAGACCGGTGGAATATATGCGCCGAGGAAGACTGCAACTTCTTGGCGTGTTGCTACCAATAACTGCCCTGTCACAGGCACCGTTTGGGAGGAAAGTTGTATTATTATTATTATTATTAAAGCTTTGAAAACTCTCGGTGTACCGTCTTTCTTTGTAAATATGTGTAACCATGTATAATATGTATTTGCAACTGTATATTTTTGTAATGTATTTACTTCAGACAGTTATTCTGATATGTTTTGCACGGGCGAATAAAAAAGAAGGGGCAAACAAATGCGGGGTGACTGGAAGTGGGGACCGGTAAAGGTGAGTGTTTGTGGAAGCGGCAGACAATAGTGGATATATATTTTTCCCACCCTTACCTTTGGAAATATACACTATTTTCCTTGGACTAATCTCAACGGGACCCGGACTCTGCAGGTCAGCATCAAACCTTAAGTACCGGTATCATTTTCTGGTTATTTTGCCGGCTGTGATTTTTGGACTGTGTACTTTTATGAAGGACATTCAGTTGCAATCACGGAACTTAAAGTCGGGTTTGGGTTAATTTTGTGTTTGTGTTACATTTTTTTAATGTGGGCGCATGCGGCTTATATACAGGTGCTGTCACGGTCGCCGTGGCGACCAGACTGCCGCGCCCCCGAACTCAAGCTGTAGCAGATCAGCTGATTGCTGGTCTGCTACTTAAGGCTGGGTTGTGGGTTTGGCGGGCGCTGGCTCATTACACATTCCCCGGTCTGCTATGCCTTGTCCTGTTTTAGTTTTACACATTTTCCGTCTGTTATGCCCTGTCCTGTTCAGTTCGTGCCGGAGGAACTCTGTACCGTTCTGTTCTGAGTGTAAGAATGTTTTTATTTGTCTTGTCCCGGAGTTTTGGACTTTTATTTTGTTAAATAAAACTTATGGATCGTCACGCAATTGAGTTCTCTCAGTTCCTGCCTCCTGCCTCCGTTCTGGTCCGGTCACCCCTTCCACTCCACCACGCCTCGTGACAGGTGCGGCTTGTGTAAGTACAAAATCAGTTTTCCTCTTAAAATGTGGTGGGTGCGGCTTATAATCAGGTTCGCTCTATACTCCGGAATTTACGGTAATCTCTGTTTACTACCCCGTTTTATTTGTACTTTTATTCAATGACAGGTAGTCTATATCGGTTGATGAACCATTTATTATTCGCAACATTTAATTTTATGTGCACCAATCTAAGAATCTACCAAATGTATTTTTCATATAATAATTTAAATACACACAGCAATCCACTTTAGATTTTAATCCTAAATCAAATGATTGACAATAGGGTTTATCGAATAAGCAAAAAAAAAAAAACACTATCTATCTATCTATCTACCTTGGTCATATCCCTCAAGAGGGGTGATCGACAGCAAGACACACACATACAATAACAAAGAAAATAGAAGGGAAATAAATAGCATTAAAAAAAAACATACAAAAATGTTTGGACCATGGCCAACCCAATTGCCCAAACATCCAAACAAGTTAGGCACCTCGGCACCCAAGTTGGTCATGCTTTCGTCCCTCCAGATGAAATGGGACACTCGGGTCAGGGTGACAAAACACACTCTTTTGTTCAACAGCAGGGCCCGACAGCTTTTACTGGTTTACCCTTGCCGCATCATACGGTTGTCCAGCCCATCCTTAAGAACGCGTCCACAATCCCACTATCGCAGTCGCAATCGCAGCCTTCCTCTTGGTCTCCTTCCATTGACTTCTGCTCTGTAGATCCTCTTCAACATTCGCTCCTCAGCCATCCTCTCCATGTGTCCAAACCAACCGAGTACTCTCTTATCAACACGCTTGCTCAGTTCCATGACTACTCCAGTTCTGTCTCTCACAATTTCATTTTTCAGTCTATCCAATCTTGTCACTCCTAACATAGTCCCCAAACACTTCATCTTAAAAATATTCAACTGTCTTCTTAAATCTGCGTTCAGGCTCCAAGTCTCTGCACCATACAACACAGTCGGCACAATCACACTCATACAGTCCCCTCTTAACATCCATACTCATACTCTTGTTGTTTATCACTCTCCTCAGAGCACCCAAAACCTTGCTTCCTTGATTCTCTCTGTGCAATACCTCACACTCCATTCCACCAACTGCAGCCACATCACAACCCAAGTACCTAAAGCTTTCAACTTCTTCCAGCACCTGTCCATGCAACCTGATTTCTAACGTCATGTCCACTCCATCACGTGAACACTTCATCACCTTACTCTTCCCAACATTGACACATAACTTACGCCTATCACATACTCTTCCAAACTCCGTTACCAATGTGGAGTCTATATATATATATATATATATATATATATATATATATATATATATATATATTGTGTATTTCTCTGAACATTCCCCTAATATTCACTGTCCATATATCTTTTGCTGTTTTAGTCTCATGACTACCCAATGATGTGTCAGTCTAAAGTCCACCCAACGATGTGTCAGTCTAAAGTCCACCATACTTGTACTAAATAAAGCCGGCTGCGGAGGGGAAGGAGGAGGAGAAGGACGATTGAGGAGCCGAGAACACATCCCCTGTGTTTCTCCGAGATTCTCCCCCGCTGCAGCGGAACGAAAATGTACATTGTCTCTGCCTGAATTTCCTTTTATATCTGATGACCGGCCACACGGGGTTTACCCACATTTGGACCCCACACCAACCTTCTCAATGTTTCCTCAGAATCCCAATTCTGATCATTTCCAGTTTAGTGAACTCTAAATCCATGGGTAGGTGCCTCGGGCACACCCTGGTTTTGAAAGTTCCGCATTGATCCCTTCCTGACAGTGACACCATTTTTGTAAAGCATTTTCTGATTCAAGATTGTCTTTACAGTCATGCCAAAGCCAACAGTTACTCACCAACAGGTGTAAACCCCCCACCCACCACCCAGATACCCCTTGATTCGGTCTCTTTTGAACATGCTTTCTTTCAAGTGAAATTAATCAGCCTCTTTATCACAGAGGCAGTGTCATTACCCAGACACAAAGTGTGCAGCCAGCACACTAATCACCAAGCAATGGGGGGTAGGGGGTCTTTTGTCAGGGAAAGCTACTATTTCTTCCGCAAGCTGTTTTGCGACTGAATTTTCGGTTTCATTTGTCCAGCTAGCTGAGACTGTCATGTGGGACATAATCCGTCTTTTTTGGGGGGAACACTGACATTTATAAGAGTATATTTTACAAATAAAAGGACAAAAAAACAGCAACTTTTACTGTAAATTTTGTGCTCACGTTTACCCAGTTGGTTTGTTGTTCCAGTATAAGCAACGTGCCCCTCCCCACTCTCTGCCAACCATTCGCTCGTGGTGGCACACATCCGAATGCTTGCATATAAGAATATACAACTCCTTGATTTCAGTATTTTATTTTATAGTTGTAAAATTGACCTGGATTGAAAATATACGGGAGGGAGAATATCTCCATTATGATAAATCCATGGTCCTCATACTCTGTGCTTCAGATGAGCTGCCATAACTGTAATGATATACTTTTTAGGTACATATAAATATGCCCGGGCAGCACGGCGGCGCAGTGGTTAGCACGTGTGCGGCACAGTTCTGAGGTCGTGGGAACACCCTGCGTGGGTTCAAATCCAGCTACCGGCCTTACTGTGCGGAGTTTGTATGTTCTCCCCGTGGGTTTCCTCCGGGCACTCCGGTTTCCTCCCACATTCCAAAAACATGCATGTCAGGTTAATTGGCCGGTCCAAATTGTCCCTAGGTGTGACTGAGCGAGTGAGTTGTCTGTCCCCGTGTGCCCTGCGATTGGCTGGCAACCAGTTCAGGGTGTCCCCTGCCCACTGCTAGATGATTGCTGGGATGGGCTCCAGCCCCCCCGCGACCCTAATAAGGATAAGCGGCACAGCTAATGAGGTGAGATGAGATAAATATGCCCACCCTTCAGAAAATGTTGCTGGTAGATCGAAGGTTGTATCTGACATCGTGAATGACAATTCAGCAGTTAGAGGACACTGTAAATCATGATAATCGTTTTGATAATCGTAAATCAAAACATAAAATACAATCGATCCCTCCAGGAAATCCGCAAAAATTTAACCGTCAGGGCTTGAGAGCCCCAACAAGGGTTTGAACTGGGCATATTTGTGTTTAATCATCACACATTTGGGCCCAATTATCCAGAACCCTTTAAAAGGACATTTTGAACATTACACGTCAACAGGTCATTTTCAATTATTTTGTCATTGTCATCCTGGTTTTCACTGTCATTTTCTTTTCCACCCCCATGAATGGAATGGAATGGTCTGCATTTATATCGCACTCTTCAAGTCAATGAAGAACTCCCAAAGCGCTTTACAATGTGCTTCACACTTTTCCCTTTTACACACTAACTAACCGATAGCAGCGTCGGCCATGCAAAGCAACTACCTGCTATTGGGGCATTGGGGATTCAGTGTCTTGCCCAAGGACACTTTGACATACGACACAGAGGGTTGTTTGTGCTCGTTATTGGTTTCTTTGTTACTTTTATCTTCACAGTTAAAATTCCCAGTTTTGGTCTGTGTTTCTGACTTGGGCTTTGTCGGGTTTGGTTATTATTGGTCCTGGTTTCTTGCTTTGTCATTTTGTTAAGAGTTGTGCCCACGAGTTTGTTTGTTACTTTGGTCCTGGTTTTGTTGATAAATATTGGCCTTGCTTTGAGCACCCCTACCTCCAGTTCCTGCCTCCCCCACATGGGTCCATGATCACCAGCAAAACTTAACAGTAAAGTCATTAGTGGAGCTGCGTTAGTGGAATTGTTCACTTTCCAAATGGGAATTAGTCAAACAGTTCCAACCCAGCATGTAAGCACTAAGACAGATGTTATTTCTGTGCCGACGTTGTGATGATGAGCTGTTGTAATGAGCATGCTGAGGCACTTACGCTCCAGGTAGAAGAAGCCTATAACAATTTCATGAAAATAGGCGCAGAACTTTCAGAAAAATTACCAGCTATTACAATAATTACAAAAGAGCAACTGGTTTATCTTGGCTAGTGCTGCTTTAAACAACAATATGTGCTATAGTTAACCATGCCCCGTTCGTTCGCCGTATCGTAGTGAGATTTTCAAACAGTTTATTTAATTTTAATTGGTTCTGCGGATTTATGCGTATATTGCAGAATGTTCATGTCACTTTAAGGGTCATGTTCGTAACTTCCAAATACAGTGGAACCTCGGTTTTCGAAGGCCTCTCAGTTCGAACAAATCAGTTCTCGACCAAAAATTTAGAGGAATTCTTGCTTCGAACACCGGTACGCTAGGGGCGACGCAGAGCGGCGTACGAGTGTAGATTGCCCCCAACCCTCTTGAAGAACTGTTGTCACGGCAACGCGCACTCCTCTTCTGTTTTCGTTTTTCAAAAGCGGTGAAGGGAGTGTTCTAACCCCTAATTATGCCTCGGAAGAAGGTTGGTGCAAGCAGCAAAGTTGCAACAGGTGAAAAAAGAGGAGTAGTGCATACAACTATTGCGTTTAAGAAAGAAATAATAGCAAAATATGAAGAAGGTGTGCGAGTTTCCCTTCTTTCGAGGGAATAAAGCATGGCTTCTGCAGACCTAAGAAATCCTATTCATAATTCTTTTCTTTATCCTTTAACCGCTCACCACTTGTTGTGGAGACCCGGTGCTAAATGACGTGTAAACGACCTGATTTTTTTAGTTGTACACGTTCATGTTAGCGTAATCTTTCGTACGGAAGATTACGCTAACTCGAACGTACGATTAGCCTGGGTTAGCTTTACGTTAAATATTCAAGATAAACATTCAGGGTGTTGGAACGGATTAAAACAATTGTACATTACTTTTAATGGGAAAAAAACGGCTTCGGTGATCGTACAAATCGGTTTTCGTACAAAGAAATGGAACGGATTATGGTCGAGAACCGAGGTTCCACTGTATTGTATTTGCTGACGCCATCTTATGGCTGAAAGCGTCATTGAAGCCTCTGTCTTCTTTTGTTGCGTTTGCAAGTATATGAAATTATTAGATGTGCTCGATTAAATTTTTCCCTTTTAATTTTTCTGGGGATTGCGTTAGCTTCTGGACTGTATGGAAACACTCCTTTTCTTACTTTCACCATTTTCATTTTGTTGTAAAAGAAAACCGTGACTGTGAAATCACCCTCTACATCATATTTCTATTATTAAAAAAACAACACTGTCACCCAAAACAGAAAGAAATACATTGTAAACACATTTTACGTTTTTTATTTGTATTTTTTTGAAAAAAAAAGAACAATATAACAATGTACTAAAACGACAAAATCCCGTTCAAAATTCTAAAATCCAAATGAAGAGCTAAATTACCAACAGAAAGGAATAACCTGTATTGCTCCCGGAGCCATAGTAGCCACAGACGATAAGGCAACATGATAATTTAAGCCTAAAAGAATAGATAAAAATGAACTGGTGCCCGGTAGACATTGTTTCTGCATTTAACTTTTGACATTAATAGATTATTTCATTGTTGACACTCACCAAAATCAACAAAGTACCATGCTAGTATGCTCTCGTTACAAATGTGCGCTCCATTGCTTTACAAGGTGTGCTCAGAAGCATGGACTTACACTATAAATGTATGGATGCAATTGTGACATCCACCATATACCATTTCAGATAATTGTTGATAATCGGCAAAAAAAATAAACCCCTATCTTGAAACGTGAGTCATGTGCAAATTATTCATCCATTGATTGAACAGTCTAGGGGTTCAAAACTATTATACAGCTGGAGAGTCTGGTCACTTCCTGTGAATGAATACACCATGGACAGTTCACTCTGCTAGCCTCTGGGAAGAGGTACTGCAGTGTGCGGTGCAGGACCACCAGGTTCTGCAACAGCTTTGTCCCCCTGGCCGTTAAATGGTCAATCACACACATAGTAAGCCTACACAGCTGCTAATCTGTACATCTGTTTTTTTTTGTTTGTTTGTTTTTTTTTGCACTACTGGCAGTTCTCTTATACCTAGCCACTCCTTTGCACATCTGTTCTCCTCTGCACTATCGTACTCCAGTGTTATTGTTATTGTATAGTGACTTGTTTACCTGAGTCGAAGATAGTCATTATTAAGTCTCTTTGGTGGCTGTATTTACACAGATAAAATACATATATTGTTAAAAACTACATCGTGATAGCAGCTGCAAGGTACTCACGAGGCTCTCATGTTAGTTGAAAAAAGGAAAGAGAACCCAAACGGTGGGCGTGGTTTATTATACGTCAGTGAAAACAGTACACACATGAGCACGACTTCACAATAAAAGAATATAATATTGATAAACGCACAAAAGATGTAATTACACTCGTTATTGAAACGTTACTTTATGTGTGTGTGTGTGTGAGAAAGATTGTTTTTATATTTAGGAATATAAAAACAATTTATTTTTATTAGACTGAATTCTGAGAGATGTACATCCAAAACGGCCAACTTTACAACCTGACTGCCCATTTTGCACATCTGGTTAGCTGCTCCTCTTGCACTCTTTGCACTACTGTATAATACTATACATAGCTATAATTATTTAGTATATTATTAGTACTTCAATACTCCAACTCAATACAACATTTTATTTATATCTGTACATTCAAGGAAACTGTGCGGGTCAGATGTATCGACATTTCGTTCTGTATACACGTGTACAAGAATGACAATAAGGTAAATCTGAATCTGAATATGAATCTGAATATTTGTCCGTGGAACCTGTTGTGTATGCTCTTGTGTCCCCTTTGAGGGAAAAAGAAAGGGTCTTGTAAACGAATTGTGGGTGTTTTGGAAAAGGTTAGGGGAAATGGTAGCAGGGCAGTACCCTACATGTAGTTAAAGTCATTTTAGTTTTGGTGGTCAGATTGTTTTGGAGAAAACAAAGGTGAATATATTTTACTATCTCTGTTTTAAACTACACAATCCTTTCATTGGATGAATTTGAGAAGTGGATTTTTTTAGGGGGGGTCGCAGCTTGTCATGAGGTTGGAATGTTGGGTCTGAAGCAATCTTCCCTGTAATTTTCCAGGGGTCTGAGCGTTCACACAAAGTCGGTGAGCAACGCTTGAAACAACAGTGAGCAACAGCAATCCCAAGTGTGGCAACTGAGTCATTATTAAACATGTCCAAAACTTGACATCAAGTTACATTTTGCTGAGTTTGCGGCAATGCAAAACATTTTTTCACTTTTGAATGAATTGACTAATGCATTATTGCAAAGGTTGTACGGCCTACAAACGTCGTTTGTTTTTACAACAATTCTTTCACAAGATTTCCATTACTTTTTTTTCCTGGTATCTTTTGTCGCATAATACTAACTTTTTGGGGGGCTTAATTAGTCGATTGCACGATACACAACTGTGTTTAATCACATTTTTTAGTGGAAGTACAATGTTGGCAACAAGATTGACATGGTATAATTGGAAATGATTTGAATGCAACACAAACTTTTTTTCCTTTTTTCCATTTTTTTCCATTTTTTTTTTTAATTCCTTTAAAAAAAATCTCATTGTGTTTATTTTTTCCTAGCTGTTATTTTTTTTGTTCTATATTTACTGTTTTTCCTTTGTTTCTTTCTTTTCTTTTTTCCGGCTTTTTTTCTGAATTTTTCCTTCTTTTTTCTTTCCTTTTGTTTCTTATTTTCTCAGCTTTTCAATCCTTTTTCATGTTGGTATTTTTTTCTTTTTTTGTTCTATTCCCCCTTCCTTTAAGTCATTTTGTGCATAATTTTACATAATATTTGGTCATATAGGGATGAAAGAAGCAAAAACAACCGAAGGAGCCGTTTTGGACCCGAGAGAGCCAGTTCCTTTTAGTGAGCCGAGCCGAAGAAGCCGGTTCGCGAAAAACTGCGCTGGATAGATTTTCTTGTGCACTAAGAATGTGCGGGAGGTGCGCAGCTTAGAGGGAACATTGGTCTGAAGTCATACCAGTAGAGAACCAGTGCTGGATATCAAAACCACTTTAAGCAAGCGTCCTAATAATGAAACCTAAATCCATTACCTGTTTTCCACGAGAACTGATGACCCATGTGAAGCACGATATCACATCCGACGTGGACGAGCAGGAACGACCAGAGAACGAAGAAACAAAGACAGTTCCCCGCTCCTCTTGCCCAGGCAAAGACCCCAAAGTCATCCTTTAAATTCATAATCCAGCCCATTGCTGCTCTCTTACTCCTGTGGGGATAAGACCAAAAAGGCATCAGCACTATACATCATTTTTAAGTAAACAAGTTGTAACGGCAGATATGTGGAACGTCTGCCGAACCCTTATCCTCCGATAGTTTTTACACCGTTGATTCATGAATCCCGACATAGGGGTTTGACAAATCACCCACCCGTCCTTTGTTAAAAACCACCATAAATAATTAGTCAAGGCCTTCCGATGTACAGCACTAGTGGGAAGGTGTTAGGACTTAAATCATAGTGTAATAGAAAAGGATGTGTGCCTTTTTATAGCTGATTATTTATGGCTCTTGGCTAATGCATGGATTCCTGTCCTAATAGTGTTAAGAGGGATTAGTCCTGGATTGAAAGGCCTTCAATTGTGTTTCACAGGAAGATACGCCATTAGAATGTAATCCATAAAACACACAATGTCTTGATGATATTTAAGAAAAAAACAACAGTAATTTGTTATTAGCAGGATTACAGGAGTGGCAGTTAGCCAGGATGGGTATATCCTAAGTTTGAGTTATTGAGCTGGCAACCTACCGTAAATTCCGGACTATAGAGAGGACCTGTCTATAAGCCGCACCCACCACTTTTTGAGTGATTTGGCGCTTTTGAACTTATACAAGCCGCACCCATGTATGAGCCGCGGGCGCCCGCAGTAAACTTGCGACACAATCACAAGTTCAACCCGGACCACGCTGTAAGATCCACAAAAAGGCACCCCGTAAATGTGAAACTTGTGAGAACCTAGATGTGTCAACATGTGACGATAAAAGCCACAATAGTAACTTCATAGATAGTATACAAATTCAGAACAACATTTGACACCACAAATAGCAAATGATACCCGTAATTAAGGTATGATGCAGGGTTGTTTTCCTGTTGAAGGTGAACCTGAACCCCATTCTCAGACATACTCCAACAGATTTTTTGCCAGAATCGCTCTGTATTTGGCTCCATTCATCCCCACATCAACTCTAACAATTTCCGCAGTCTCTGCTAAACAAAACAACCCCAGAGCATGATGCTGTCACCACCATGTTTAACAGTTTTTTTTTTTCAGGGTGATGTGAAGTGTTACTCTTACCCCAACCGTAATGTTTTGCATTCAGCTAAAAAAAAATTCAATTTTGGTCCAGAGCACATCCCGAGTGGCTTCTTACAAATGCCAAGCGGCTTTTTATTTGGTGTTCTTCACAAAGAGTTTTCTTATTGCCACTCTCCATAATGGTCAGATTTATGCATGGTAGTCCTATGCACGGATGGTCCCAACTCAGCTGTGTATGCCTATAGGTCATACAACGCTATCTAGAACGATCTACCGTAAATTCTGGACTATAGGGCCCCTACTTTTTCCCCTAACTTTCAACCCTGCGGCTTATTCAGTGATGCGGCCAATTTATGTAATTTTTCTAACGGCCGCCAGCAGCGCTCGAGTGTTGCTACCAATAACTGGCCTGTCAAAGCTATATTATTATTATTAAAGCTTTGAAAACTCCCTCGGTGTACCGTCTTTCTTTGTAAATATGTGTAACCCATGTATAATATGTATTTGCAACTGTATATTTTTGTAATGTATTTATTTGTATTTATTTTAGACACTTATTCTGATATGTTTTGCACGGGTGAACGAAAAATGAGGGGCGGAACAAACGCGGGGTGCCGAGTTTAAGTGGGGACCGCTAAAGGTGAGGGACAGACAAGGAAAGAAGAGGGGGTAAAACGTTGGTTAAAGAAAAAGGAGTTGCGTGAGTAATTGTGTTCATCTGATATATTTTTCCCACCCTTACCTTTGGAAATATACACTTTTTTCCTTGGATTACTTTCAACGGGACCTGGACTCTGCAGGTCTGCATCAAACCTTAAGTACCGGTATCATTTTCCGTTCATTTTGCCGGCTGTGATTTTTCGACTGTGGACTTTCGTGAAGGACGGCTGTGGTTATTGAACTGAGTACTTGATTTTTGCAATCCGGAGATGGAATAAGAGCTTGCTCTGTCCACTCCACGCATCGGCCCGGTATTGCAGTACCTCCGGGAACGGTGCATTCGCAATGATCGCAGCAAGGCTTTAGGGCTAGGACCTTAGCTTGGCCTTTTGGCTGAGAGTAAGTGTCCCGGCTCCGAGGCTTTGTAGTGTATTATGAACTGACCGATAACGGATAATGGATAATGAATAACGAAGATAGAACAATAACCCTTAAAAACCCCATTTAGTTTCAATCGCGGGACTTGAAGTCAGGTTTGGGTTAATTTTGTGTTTGTGTTACATGTTTAAATGTGGGCGCATGCGGCTTATATACAGGTGCGGCTTGCATATGTACAAAATCGGTTTTCCTCTTAAAATGTGGTGCGGCTTATAATCGGGTGCGCTCTATAGTTTGGAATTTACGGTATACATATATATATATATATATATATATATATATATATATATGCTGCCTACTAAAAGTATTGGGTCCTCCAAGGCTCCAACCTCAAAGCTAAGAAATTAATTTTTGTTTTTCCCAAGAATCATACATACGAGTTTATATGGTACATTTTAGTTTTCCCTTAAAAATAATCTCCCATGGCAGACGATGCCCCTCTTCTTTACAAGACAAAACAACAATATATACCGTAAATTCCGGACTATAAGCCGCTACTTTTTTTCCCAAACGTTATTGTATTCAGTTAAAATCGAGGGACTCAAAGTCGGGTTTGGATTAATTTTGTGATTGTATAACATGTTTCAATGTGGGCGCGTGCGGCTTATATACAGGTGCGGCTTGTGTAAGTACAAAAGCGGTTATCCTCTTAAAATGTGGTGGTTGCGGCTTATAATCAGGTGCACTCTATAGTCCGGAAGTTACGGTATGTATATGTATAGATAGTACATGTATGCATACAATTTTGGGGCGGCAGTAGCTCAGGAGGTAGAGCGCTCGTCTTGGGATCAAGGGATCCCAGTTCGAATCCCGGCTCATCCGTGTTACATGTCGAAGTGTCCTTGGGTAAGACACTGAACCCCTAATACCCTCAATAAGCAGGTTAGCGCCTTACATGGCTGCACGGCCGCTATTGGGAAATGTGAAGCACACTGTAAAGCGCTTTGGGAAGTCATTGACTTGAAAAGCGCTATATAAATGCATATCATTTCATTTCATTGTCTTAATGAAACAAAATGATGTTTCTTCTTAAAAAACTCGGTTCTAAGTTCAGTTATGCCCAACTAAATAGATGAGTAGTGTAGACAAACATATGTGTAATATGCATCCCATCAAGATCTACGTACAGCGTGGCTAAATACAACAAAATACCGAAGGAAGAAACAAAATCGAGAAGCTTAATTTATATTTAATGAGCAGTCTGCGAGACTGCAGATGGCGCGTTGCCCTGATGTGAGTTTCCAGATGCCGTTATGACAGAATCTTTAATTTGTCTTTGCATTTAAAGCGACATGATGAAGTCAGCCATGTATGCCTTGAAAATGGATGTAAACAAACATAACAAAACATTTTTTATGATTTTGTGTTTTGTAAGACTTGGAAAATAAAGCAGAGGATAAATTAAGAGATTTTATTAACGCATGTTTTTAGCTATCAAAAACGGTGTAAACAATATACATTCATAGTTCTTGTGTGATGTTACGTGCATACCCATATGTAGACAGTCGGCCATACTGGATGGGTCCAACAAACACAGTCTGATGCAAAAGCAACCCCGGAGCGTGATGCTGTCACCACCATGTTTAACAGTTTGTTATGTTATTGGCTGTTCAAATGAAAGTGGAAGGTGTAAAGTGCCATTTCTTTGTCTCCCTGCTATAGTTACCTCTCTGGGCGAGATAATATGGAATTGTGGACAAGGAGGCAGCAAACAAGTATCAAGACTTTGTACAGCAGATCTAACACCCAAATTACCGTAATTTCCGGACTATAAGCCGCTACTTTTTTTCCCAAACGTTCAACCCAGCGGCTTATTCAGCGATGCGGCCAATTTATGTCATTTTTCTAACGGCCGCCAGCGGCGCTCGAGTACAAAAGGTAAGATTTAGACCGGTGGAATATATGCGCCGAGGAAGACTGCAACTTCTTAGCTTGTGCACAAATTAAATTAGCGTAGACATATCCTCATCATGCAGATTGCAAAAAGAAAGGCACTTGACGTAGCTTTCAAGCTAAATGCAATCGAGCAGTCCGTTAAAGAGGGAAACAGTGCTACTGCTCGTAACTTTTACTTTGCGAGCGTGTTGCTTGCGTGTTTTTGAGTAAGGGAGCGTGGGACCACGTCGATTTGACATAGTCTCTTTCCCGTACTGGGGTAGACTACTTTGATGACCTCGGTTATAAGGAGGAAGATGAGGATCGTTTACTGTGATTATTACAAGTACGGTACATTTCTTTTTTGAAGCGTGTTGCTAGTAGCGTTTTGCTACCCTTCACAGGCACGGTTTGGGATGAAAGTTATAATATTATTATTAAAGCTTTGAAAACTCTCTCGGTGTACCGTCTTTCTTTGTAAATATGTTTAACCATGTATAATATGTATTTGCAACTGTATATTTTTGTAATGTATTTTTTTTAGAAACTTATTCTGATATGTTTTGCAGGAGCAAATGAGAAAGAAGGGGCGTGGCAAACACGGGCTGACGGGAAGTGGAGTAAAGGTGAGACGTGTTTGTGGACGTGGCCGACAATAGTGGCTATATATTTTTCCCACCCTTATCTTTGGAGATATACACTTTTTTCCTGCGATTACTTTCAACGGGCACCTGGACTCTGCAGGTCTGCATCAAACCTCAACTACCGGTATCATTTTCCATTCATTTTGCCGGATGTGATTTTTGGACTGTGTCGGTTATGGGTTCATGCCAGGACCTTAGCTTGGCCTAGCTTGGCCTTGATGCTAGGTCCTTAGCTTGGCCTTCTTGGCCTTGCTTGGCCTTTTGATGCTAGGTCCTTAGCTTGGCCTCTTTGATTTTTGCATTTCGGAGATGGAATATGAGCTTGCTCTGTCCACTCCACGCATCGGCCCGGTATTGCAGTACCTCCGGGAACGGTGCATTCGCAATGATCGCAACAAGGATTTAGGGCTAGGACCTTAGCTTGGCCTTTTGGCTGAGAGTAAGTGTCCCGGCTCCTAGGCTTTGTAGCATATAATGAACTGACCGATAACGGATAATGGATAATGAATAACGAAGATAGAACAATAACCCTTAAAAACCCCAAAACCCCATTTTGTGTTTGTGTTGCATTTTTGTAATGCGGGCGCATGCGGCTAATATACAGGCGCGGCTTGTGTATGTACAAAATCGGTTTTCCTGCCGAAATGTGGTGGGTGCAGCTTATAATCAGGTGCACTTTATGGTCCGGAATTTACGGTATATCCGCATGTCAGTCTGCTCCGAATATTCCTTCAACAGGCGGCACGCGGGACAGATCAGGCCCGCTAAGGGATTGAATATGTCAACTTGATGTTGCCAAAGCTAGGTGCCTCTCACATAGACACTGTGTACGTGTTCTTGTCTCTGTCTCTGTGTGTCTCTCTCTCTCTCTGTCTCTGTCTCTCTCTCTGTCTCTCTGTGTCTCTGTCTGTCTTAACCTATTTTGCTCTAACTTCCATTTTTCTCTTTTCATACCCTTCGCGCTTTCTTTTCTTTTCTCTCTCCTTCTGTTTTTCTATTTCTCTTTGGATTTCTTTCTTCCTCTCCCTTTTTCCCCCTCTCTCAAGACTTTTTATCTTTTGTTTCTCACGCCCTCTCTCTCTTTTTTTTTCTTTGTCCCGCCCTCTCTCCTTTTCCCTCCTTCTTTCTCTTATCTCTTTATCTCTTTTTCTTTCTCTTTAATCTACCAGTCCGGCCCGTCACAGAATGTTTGTTCTATCGTGTGGCCCCCGGGTTAAAATGAGTTTGACACCCCTGGTATACAGGATGAATCAAAACCTTGCTATTTCTTGAAGCACTGACATTGTATAGTGACTTGTTTACCTGACTGCCCATTTTGCACATCTGGTTAGCTGCTCCTCTTGCACTCTTTGCACTACTGTACAATACTATACATAGCTATAATTATTTAGTATATTATTAGTACTTCAATACTCCAACTCAATACAACATTTTATTTATATCTGTACATTCAAAGAAACTGAATCTGAAATGTTCAAGCATGGGCTTCGGCCGTGCGCCTGTATCCAGGTGGAAAACAGCCTATCATGGAAAATCTGTGAAAAGAAAAGCTTTCCACTGCTAAATATCTGGGTCGATGAAACCGGGCCAATCTCCAGACATAAAGCAGTCTTTCTCTTATGCTGCAGTGCCTCCTGTTAGCTAGTCAGTGATCTGATGGAACGCAATCTGCCCGCCTGTCTCCTGCGGTGCTTGTTTGTGGCTCACTCGCCGAATTTGGCGTATGCATCTTGGATCTATCATATAAAGACAGACGAGCAATGCTCCACCGACCCCCCCCTTGCAGGTGTTCCTGGTAATGGACGTTTAAATGTATTTATTAAAATGAATGGGGAGGAAAGAGGTTCTGAGCAATCAACAATCCCTTGGAGTCACCCGATGGGATTGTTCTATCGGATGTGACAAATGTTTTCCGGGATTTCCCTCGAGTGGGGGTATTGTTCTCTGTTTCATCCCCGAAATAGAGAAATATTTCAGCTAATTCGAGCACTTCAAAAAATGAAGGCATGTTTTTATAATTACCTGTCTGATTAGCTTAGCTTTTAATTGTACTGTATTCCTCCTCAAACTTGATTTTGTTGTATTTGGGTTTTTGGGTTTCTTCTTTAAATGGAGTAAGGCCAAACTCATTCACTTTCTGTATTATTAGCAACATCCTTCGCCTGGTAATCCTGAAAGGGGGATACCCCATGTGCGGTCCCTTCTCAAGGTTTCTTCATTTTCCTCATGTTGAGGTTTTTGAGTTTTTCCTTGCCCTCATGTTGTTTCCAGATCCGGGGATGGTGTAATAATGGTCTGTGCAATAACCTGTGCAGCCCTTTGAGACTCTTTGTGATGAAGGGCTATACAAATAAAAATGACTTGACTTGACTTGATAATAGCTTTTTTCCTATCATGGTTACACTGTGCACTGCAATTTCCTTTGATTAGACCACCGTAGTGCTTGAACATTGTTCACTGGAAAAAAAAAAAAAAAATCTAATGCCATTATCAGAATATTTTGCTATTATCTAACATGTTAAATATTTGTTCTGGTTTTCTATCCAATAAAAAAAAACAGTTAATTTTAAAAAAACATTACTACATTTTAATTTTTAGTAAAATTAAGGAAATAATTTAACTATTTTAAAATAAAAGCTTTTCCCTTTTTTTGTTAAAGTTAACTTATTTTTCAGGTAAGAGTAAGAAAATATCCCCAAAATAAGATAAATTGTTTTGTAAAGAAAGTACTATTATCAATTATATACATTTATTGAGGGCCATGCTTGAAAGGAAGGTAGTGTTTCCCAGTGGTAAATTGTAATGTGAAGAACTTCCTGCAACTGAAAATGTTCGCAACATATAACTGTAATTGTACCCAACACTTGGATGACTCCAATATGCTAATAAAGACAAAATAAACTACATATGAATAAAATGATGACTCACAACACGTGGTAAGCTTTCTCTCCTGGCTTTGATCTCTTTGATCTCCGGCAAAACTAACATAAAATGCCACAGGAACAAAATGAAAATAAATCCAAACAGCTTGCCAACATCATTTTTGCCGTTCCATGTATTCTGTTACTCCCCGAGCCTGCACAAAATTGAGTCATTTTATTCCTATTTTGTTTATTTTGTCTTTTATTAGCATATTTGGTATTGGAGTCATCCAAAAGTAATTGAAAGTAATCAAGTTAAAGTAACCCTACCCAACCCTGTTGCTCCCCCACATGAGACATTTAGTTCTGCTTCCCATATTTATCAGTAGCAGGAGAAGCCTCCTGATCTAACTTAGATACAGCACCTTTATCATCTGGTCACCGTTCTTTCTAGGTGTAGAGTGCAGGGTTGGGTAGAGTTACTTTAACTGGATTACTTTAAATGACTTTTGGATTACTCCAATACCAAATATGCTAATAAAAGACAAAAGAAAGTAAATATGAATAAAATGATGACTCACAACACGTGGTAAGCTTTCTCTCCTGGCTTTGATCTCCGGCAAAACTAACATAAAATGTGACAGAAACAAAATGAAAATAAATCCAAACAGCTTGCCAACATCATTTTTGCCGTTCCATGTGTTCCGTTACTCCCCAAGCCTGCACAAAATTTAGTCCTTTTATTCATTTTTAGTTTCTTTTGTCTTTTATTAGCATATTTGGTATTGGAGTCATCCAAAAGTCATTGAAAGTAATCCAGTTAAAGTAACCCTGCTTATATGGGGAAAAAAAATGTCTCAAAAACAACTACTCAACATCTAAAAATCATATGTCTTCAATACACACGCAAGGTTTAAAATTCCATATGTAAATCATAGTCTCATCTCATCTCATCTCATCAGCTGCACCGCTTATCCTCAGTAGGGTCGCGGGGGTGCTGGAGCCCATCCCAGCAATCATTGGGCAGTGGGCAGGGGACACCCTGAACTGGTTGCCAGCCAATCGCAGGGCCAATTCAATTCACCTGAAATGCATGTTTTTGAAATGTGGGAGGAAACCGGAGTGCCCGGAGGAAACCCACGCAAGCACGGGGAGAACATACAAACTCCGCACAGTAAGGCCGGTAGCTGGATTTGAACCCAAGCAGGAGGTTCCCACGACTTCAGAACTGTGCCCAGAACACGCGCTAACCACTGCGCCGCCGTGCTGCCTATAAATCATAGTACCTAGTATATATTTGTAGCCCTGCAAAATACACGAGTCACACCGGATTTCTTCTTTTAATGCTTTTGTCCTTAAAGTGCTTGAATTTTGCCTTGAAAACGGTGTTGGAATTCAAGCTGTCACGAGAAAACCCGCGCCAAACAGAGCTTCCTCCATGAAATAGTTTTGATGTGTTTGCTTCAAAGACTATATCAAATGTCAGACTGAGCAACTGGGAATGCGCTTCGGAAGCTGTGATCTTTCCCCTCAAACTCTCCTGATATGCTTGCTTTTTCTTGTATTACTGCATTTTCTTGTGTCTATAGCAAAGATAAAAAAAAAAGGTTTCTGAGTTGTTATGGAGTGGAAGAAAATCAACGACCCTTTTAAAGTCTGCCAAGGGGTTGGAGTAAAAACAACAAAAACAGATAAAGGAACTGAAGCATGATTTTCTAATTACTTTAACTATACTATTAACAGTGGCTTAATATAAACATTTATGTTAAACTAATGTTATCATTCTTAACTCATTTAATGCCAGACGCTTTTCTCCAATTGGGACAGCTGGTACCAACCATTTTTTTGGACATTTTGACTAATTTTTATTGTCAAGCTGTTTGGATTTATTTTCGTTTTGTTTCTGTTGTGCTAAAATATTAATTCCCCTTATAGAGATCAAAGCCAGCAGAGGAGCTAATGTTGTGACTCATTTCATTTGCATGTAAATTGTACCCGTTTTTATACTCATCATTGTTATTATTTCTATTTTCTCATATGTATAAAAAGGATGATGTTGGTTAAATTTTTGAAGGCCTACACAACATTTCATTTTGAAGCTATTTAGACTGTAGAGTATTCAACGTTTGGTCAAAATTTCGATTTACAATGTCAGAAAATGATGTCAAGACATGTGAAGTAAATACTGTATTTTAAGTCCATCACATAGATGTTATCTGACTGATACTTGTGGGTGTTAATTTGCATTTGCACATCAAAGGTTGCCGTGACCACTCCAACACAGGGGCTCTGCCCCTCCCAGGAGACCAGAACAGAGAGCTGGTACATGTCTCACCTCGCAAGGGCAGTCTGAATTTTGAGGGCATGTCCTAGGAGGAACTGGACCAATGCAGACCTAGGTGGTCCTGACCAAGTCTCAGCTCAACAAGCAGCCAGAGAACCTTGCTATGTCAGCAGCCAAGCTTGATTAAGCTAGCGGCCAAACCAGGGGACAAAGCCAGTGACCTCAGAGAAACCTCAGGCCACCAGCAGTCAACCTCTCCTTCAACACTCTGCATCCGGTGGTCCTCCTCCGGACCAGCTCTCGAGCCTACCAGGGTTCATCGCTCTACAGCCGAGGAACCAAAGACTATGTCATCATCTTCATCAAAGCAGAAATTAAACATCTGGTGGTTGCTAGATTTTGGTATTAGTGAAAGCCAATGCTGTTGTCCATCCAAATGGTGCCAGTTTAAGTTCTCAACTTCAAGTGTTGTTTTGTTTTATTTCCTTATTTGTGTTTTGCGTTCTATTCAAGCGAGACGGTTTTGAAATGAATAAACTCGGCTCTTTAATCCAATTATTTTAACAAACAATGTATTAACCACACATATTTGCTAAAAGACATTGGATATATCATTAGAAAATATGTTTTTTTAAGCTTTTATCAGTGTTTGGTAAACAACAGTTAAACATTGCTGTTCTTTGAAATACCTCCAAATAAAAACTGCTTTTTGTGAAAGGGTGTATTTTTTGCATTCGTGATTCCTCCAATATCTAAACGATGTTTTTATTAGAAAAAGGCATTTTTGCAGGAACAATCCATAAACGATGCATGAACTTTGCAAGAACTAGGCGATGCTCAATGTTTGTGGTAAGGTGATCACATGATTTTGTTCACCACAACAATTGCATTTCCTCGAGCACTCGATTATGCACGAAACGTCATCCCTCTCTGACCAGACAATGTCGATGGCAATTTGTCTTTTTTTTTGAAAGGGAAAAGCTCTGTTGAAGAGTTACCCACCTGTTTGTCTATATTTCGTGACTCTCACCGTACTGCTTCACTATACCTACTCGGCTTAAGGGGTACCTAAACACACTCATTCACGAGGTAACACTAGGAATAGGGGTTTCCTCGATGTGTGTACAAAGATCTGATCAAAGCCACTCCTGCCATCTACAGGTGACTTCTCATGCTAAAATCATTCCCAGGGGCTTAATACTCATTAGAAGCAGTGCCAAACCCTTTATAATATAGATATTTTTTAATAAAACAAGAAAACAATAGTTTTACATTTTGGCACTTATATAGGTTATGGCATTTGAATGATTTAAACATTGACTCACAAAATTGGGACTACTAAAGTGACAGAAAAGTGGTGTTTTGTCTGGCACTTGTGAATGAAAAATGAAAATGGTTTGTTCTAAAGCAGAACTCCCACATCATTGTCAATTAAAGAGACTAATTTTAAATTAGCCTCTGCTTGCATGCACGGATGCAAGTGGTGCTTAAAAACCCAAGGGAAGAAAGGAGGGAGAGTAATTATATGCAATTATATAAAAAAAAGACATACATACATATTATATATATATATATATATATATATATATATATATATATATATATGTGTGTGTGTGTAACGGGTGTATTAATAATTTTTGTTTTATTGAAATTCCTGCTGAAATATGTGTATAGTTTTTGGTAAGTGTCCTGCAATGATGAGTCCAACAGTGCCACCTGCTGGCGAGCTGCCAACGGTAAGACACATCTTTTGGTGCTCCACAAAAGAAGTTAATTTTAAACATTATAACCAGAGCTGACAAATGTCTCAACATGCACAGTAATGTGATTGATGTTGTCAAGCTGTTTGGATTTATTTTGGTTTTGTTTCTCTTGTGCTAAAATGTTAATTCCCCTTATAGAGATCAAAGCCAGCAGAGAAGCTAATGTTGTGACTCATTTCATTTGCAGGTAAATTGAACCCGTTTTTATACGCATTATTGTTATTATTTCTATATTCTCATATATATAAAAAGGATGATGTTGGTTAAAATTCAGACTAAAGAAAAATATGTTGAATTCATTGTAAACGTTAAAAAAATCTCTTGTTAAAAGTATCTTGTTAAAATGAATGTAAAAATGTATTGTGATATTCTAAAATGTTTTTTATGTGAATTGAAAATAAATCTCTTTGATTTGCTTTGGGCAGTCTACAAAGCAAGCTGCCAACGAGATCAAAGAGATCAAAGCCAGCAGAGAAGCTAATGTTGTGACTCATTTCATTTGCAGAAACTGTAATAAAAACCTCATCATCCAGTCCAGCGTGAATGTGGATATTTGGTGGGACAGGTACACCGCGGTTACATATATATATATTCACAAAATAAAGCGCATAATATATTTATATTTAATAAATCGGTGGCAGATGGGTGTCTCATCGTGAAGGTGGGATAACAACCTTGGTTTTAATTATCAGCTTTCATTTTTTCTTGTTCACGCCATGTAACGTGACAGTATCGAAGTTGCTGCTAATTAAGACTTACACTAAGTGAGTACTTTAGTTTTTAATTATGGGTAAAATTGGCACTCGATCGGGATTTTTTTCTGGGGTTCTTCATGCGAGGTGTCAAAATAATTGAAATCGGTTTTATTCAGCTTTGAAATGGTTAATGTATCTTTTTTTTGTCAAAAATGGTCCGACTGCTGGACCGACCGTTGTAGCCTGATTACAGGTTGCGACTCAAATCAAGAACAAAATTCCACTTTTCAAATTGATTGAATAAAAGACTGTTCAAAACAGATTGTAGAATATTCACGGTTCACGGATCCCTTAACAGCATGGGTCATCGGCAATGTTCCCTGTAATTTTCCTTACGGGTCTGAGCGTTCACAAAAAGTCGGCGAGCAACGCTTGAAACAACAGTGAGCAACCATAATCCCAAGTGTGGCAAATAAGTCGTTATCAAACATGTCCAAAACTTGACATCAAGTTACATTTTGCTCAGTTTACGGCAATGCAAAAATTTTTTTGTCTTTTGAATGAATTGACTCATGTACTATCACAAAGGTAGTACGCCTACAAATGCCTTTTGTTCTTACAATTCTGTCACAAGATATCTATTTATTTTTATTTCCTGATATATTTTGTCACATAATATTAACATTTTGGGGGGCTTATTTAGTCGGTTGTAAGATACAGAACTGTACTTAATCACATTTTTTAGTGGAAGTACAATGTTGGCAACAAGATTCACTTGATATCATTGGAAATTATCTGAATGCAACTTTTTCTTCTTTTTTTCCGTGTTTTTTTCTCCTTTTTTTAAATTCCTTTAAAATAAATCTGTGTTTATTTTTTCTGAGCTGTTACTTTTTTCTTTTTGTTCTCTATTTACTTTTTTCCTACATTTCTTTTTCTTTTTTTTTTGGCTTTTTTTTCTAAATCTTTCCTTATTTTTTCCCTTCCTTTTGTTTCTTTTTTTCTCAGCATTTCACTACTTTTTCATTTTGGTATTTTTTTTTTCTTTTTGTTCTAAATCCCCCTTCCTTTAAGTCATTTTGTGCATACATTTACATAATATTTGATCATGTTGGGATTAAAGAAGCAAAAACAACCTGAAGAGCCAATTAGGACCCAAAAGAGCAGGTTCCTTTTAGTGAGCCGAGCCGAAGAAGCCGGTTCTCGACAAACTCTACTAACTTTACTCAACTTCGTTCTACTTCGACTCGACTTCAAAGTACCTCATTTAGGACACAACGTCAGGGGAACCCGTGTATTTTTACCTTCATGCACTGTAACCTTGACTTAAATTGCTTCTTAATTAGTAATTTTGAGCCCTGATTTTTGTGCGCTGGCTAGATTTTCTTGTGCGCTGAGAATGTGCGAGCAGTGCGCAATTGAATAGTATTCCTTTAGTTGTTTATTTTTGTCGTTACCGGCTTCACCAGCAGGGAGTACTGTTAACTTCAACTTACTGCCATCTATAATTTATGTGGTTATGGTCACGTGGTTACGGTCTCATGTGTGCAAAGGGTCAACAGACAGTATCTCAAAAATGTACCTGATCAAGATGACTGCCAGTCATCCCTTTGGGTGATGTTTTTGGTTCAGTCAAAGAAAGCGGGGGGCACTCTTCCGATGTTAAGTGTGACAGGCAGGGGGTTGGCAAATCAGATGTATCTGGTTTTCCTCCACAAGCACCATGCAGCGACGTAATCCTTTGAGAGTCAATGTGTCAAGAGCTGAAACAGCGTTACACCTCCAACTGCACCTAGCACTATTAAGCCCCTGGCATCAGCCCCGTCCGGGATCCACCTGCTGATGTTCCTGCTGAGTTGGGAACCTGAACCAGTGAATAGACAGGATCTGGAGGTTAGGGAGACAAAAAAAAATGAAAGATAGGTAAGTGTCTGGTTGAAAACTGTAGAAAAGACTGTCAACTGGCACAAGTAGGATTTGTTTAACTGATCTCACATCAGTTTTTAAGGGTCTCACTGCGCATGTACCGTGAAATCCGGACAATAGAGCGCACCTGATTATAAGCCGCACGCACCACATTTGAGGGGCATTATTGGTTTTGTCCTTACACAAGCCGCACCTGTATATAAGCCGCATGCGCCCACATTAAAACATGTAACACGGTCTCAAGCTTATCCCAAACCTGACTTTAGGTGCAGCAATTATAACTACAGACATAGTACACAATCCAAACACCACAATCGGCAACATGAACAGAAAATGATACCAGTACTTAAAATTGAATGCAGACCTTTAAAGTCCGGGTCCCGTTGAAAGTAATCCAATGAAAAAAAATGTATATTTCCAAAATTAAGGGTGGGAAAAATATATATCCGCTATTGTTTGCTGCTACAACAAACAGATATAACTCAGCTTTACCCCTCTTCCCGTCAGCCCGCGTTTGCTCCGCCCCTTCTTTTTGATTCGCCCATAGAAAACATATCACAAAGAGTCTCTAAAATAAATACATTACAAAATTATAAAGGTGCAAATACAATTTATACATGGTTACACATGTTTACAAAGAAAGACGGTACACAGAGAGAGTTTTCAAAGCTTTAATAATAATAATCTAACTTTCATCCCAAACCGTGCCTGTGAAAGGTACCAACACGCTACTAGTAACACGCATCAAGCATATCTGTTAGAAAAAGCCGTATCGCAATTGCGAAATTCACGGTAAACCGTCCTCATCTTTCTCCTTATAACTGTCGCCATCAAGGGCGTCTTCCTTATTTTCGGAAAGAACTTTTGTCATACGGACAATTTGGATGTAATCTACGAGGATGCAGTCTACCTCGGCTCACTTATTCCACCGGTCTTAATCTTACCTTTTGTACTCGAGTGCCGCGGGTGGCCGTTGGAAAAATTACATAAATTGGCCGCTTCACTGAATAAGCCGCAGGGCTGAACATTTGGGAAAAAAGTAGCGGCTTATAGTCCGGAAATTACGGTAGTCGTATCTGTATGAGTTTTCCAGTCATATTCTTTAGAATTCTTCGATGAACACATCAATTCTGTTCTTTTGTTTTTATTTTACTTCAATATATATTGCCTTGATTTCCTTGAGTCTCAACCTTGAAAAGTTCAGTTAATTTCTTGGTCCAGGTCGGCCTGGTATTAAGAAGGATTCAGAGACAGATTGTTCCCCAGGGCCACCACCACCCTAAACAAGCATACAAGAATGTGAAACAATATCCATCTTGCCCATTTATAGCAAAATGAGTTTTCATATTTGATTCGTCGGCCATTATTTTGGAACTACGTTGATGATAATGCGGGCGGCAGTGGCTTAGGAGGTAGAGAGCTCGTCTTGGGATCAAGAGATCGCAGGTTCAATTCCCGGCTCCTCCGTGTTACATGTCGAAGTGTCCTTGGGTAAGACACTGAACCCCTAATACCCCCAATAGGCAGGTTAGCGTCTTACAAGGCTGCAATGCAAAGCCGCTATTGGGAAATGTGGAGCACATTGTAAAGCGCTTAGGGAAGTCTTGACTTGAAAAGCGCTATATAAATGCAGATCATTTCATTTTCATT
Organism: Urocampus carinirostris; assembly: GCF_059441175.1. Taxonomy (NCBI): domain Eukaryota; kingdom Metazoa; phylum Chordata; class Actinopteri; order Syngnathiformes; family Syngnathidae; genus Urocampus; species Urocampus carinirostris. Next base: position 8,766,545 of record NC_142362.1, read on the forward strand.
TCATTTCATAATAACGTCATTTCACGATTGTTCTGATACATCTTTAACGTGCTATCATATATTTTAATCTTATTTTTTTAAGCTATTAATTACCAGCCATCTTGTTCACTGTGTTGTTAACAATGACAATACAGACTAATCCGTTCAAATTAAGTCTAAATACAAAACTCGCACTAATGAAAAACGATGGACTCAAAAAAAAAAAAAAAATTCTGTAGATATGCAGGTAAACAGGGTTGAGTAGGGTTACTTTAACTGGATTACTTTCAATGACTTTTGGATTACTCCAATACCAAATATGCTAATAAAAGACAAATGAAACTGAATATGAATAAAATTACATTTTGTGCAAGGTTGGGGAACATAAAGCACATCATTCTTTTTTATTTGTATTATCTTCTTTTTATATATTAATTATCTGCTTATGAGGTAGTACAGTGAAATATTTGACATAACATTTTCAAACATGGGGCAGCACGGCGGCGCAGTGGTTAGCGCTTGTGCGGCACAGTTCATGTCATGGGAACCTGTCGTGGGTTCAAATCCAGCTCCAGACTTCCTGTGCAGAGTTTGTATGTTCTCCCCGTGCTTGCGTGGGTTTCCTCCGGGCACTCCGGTTTTCTCCCACGTTCCAAAAACATGCATTTCAGGTAAATCGGCCGGTCCAAATTGTCCCTAGGTGTGACTGAGGTGTGCCCTGCGATTGGCTGGCAACCAGTTCAGGGTGTCCCCTGCCCACTGCCCGATGACTGCTGGGATGGGCTCCAGCACCCCCGCGACCCTACTGAGGATAAGCGGTGCAGCTAATGAGATGAGATGAGATGAGATTTTCAAACATTTGACAGACAGTGTGCCTCTGAACTTTTTAATAAATAAAAGTGTACCTTGGTTCAAAAGGGTTGAAAACACTGAGTTATACGCAGGGTTGGGTAGGTTTACTTTAACTGGATTACTTTCCATTACTTTTAGATTACTCCAATACCAAATATGCTAATAAAAGACGAAATAAACTAAATATGAATACAATGACCAAATTTTGTGCAGCCTCGGGGAGTAACGGAACACATGGAACGGCAAAAATGATGTTGGCAAGCTGTTTGGATTTATTTTCATTTTGTTTCTGTCGCATTTTATGTCCGTTTTGCCGGAGATCAAAGAGATCAAAGCCAGGAGAGAAAGCTTACCACGCTTTGTGAGTCATCATTTTATTCAAATTTAGTTTATTTTGTCTTTTATTAGCATATTTGGTATTGGAGTCATCCAAAAGTCATTGAAAGTAATCCAGTTAAAGTAACCCTACCCAACCCTGCAGGTAAATATATTGTTTTCCACACATTATTCAAACAAAATGCCTGATCGTCTGTTCTTCTCATCCGTTAAAGTCGACCTTGAAACAATGTGTTGCTTTTATAGATATACTTGAAAACACTAGTAAATCCTATTTGACTTTATCTGCAATCAGGTGGATAATAACAAACAATGTTTATCCAGAGCTTAAGTAAACACATTGTATGGGAGATGACAGTGATATCAAAGAAGAGTGCTTTTTGCATTTAAAACACCGTTTCCCGCCCAGTCTCGTTAGCGTCCTTTAAGTCTCAGGTCGCAAGTTTATCCTGTTGATTGACATTCTTTTCCGTGGCTCTGAAAGCTCCAAGATCCCAGTCACCTCCACTTTATTTCCCTTGGTGTTTTGATGCTTTCGTTTGCCGTTCCACTCAGCCTTCAATAAGCTCGGCTCTGTCGGTGCAACTCTCTTCTGACAACACTGTAAATAAACCCCACAAGCAACAAAGGCGCTTCGGAGCCATATTAATTAGACATGTAGACATCTGCCTTTATGAACATTGCAGAGTAGGGTTATTTCTTTTTGAACGGCTGCTTCACATCAATAATTATCTGACTGTCATTGTTCACCGTGGAACACCAAGGTTTTAATGCAGACCTTTAAAGTCCGGGTCCCGTTGAAAGTAATCCAATGAAAAAAAATGTATATTTCCAAAGTTAAGGGTGGGAAAAATATATATCCACTATTGTTCGCTGCTACAACAAACAGATATAACTCAGCTTTACCCCTCTACCCGTCAGCCCGCGTTTGCTCCGCCCCTTCTTTTTGATTCGCCCGTAGAAAACAGTCTCTAAAATAAATACATTACAAAAATATACAGTTGTAATTACATATTATACATGGTTACACATATTTACAAAGAAAGACGGTACACAGAGAGAGTTTTCAAAGCTTTAATAATAATAATATAACTTCCATCCCAAACCGTGCCTGTGAAAGGTACCAACACGCTGCTAGTAACACGCATCAAGCATGTCTGTTAAAAAAAAGCCGTATCGCAATTGCGAAATTCACGGTAAACCGTCTTCATCTTTCTCCTTATAACTGTCTGTTCTGGAACGGATTATAGTCGAGAACCGAGAAAGCTGACTTTACCATCGGCGAGATAGGCAGGGTTGAGAGGGTTACAGTGGAACCTCGGTTTTTGAACGCCTCTTAGTTCGAACAAATCGGAGTCCGACCAAAAATTTTGAGAAATTCTTGCTTCGCTTTTCGTTCAAAAAATCGGAGTTCGAACGCCGGTACGCTAGGGTGCGATGCTGAGCGGCGTACGGGTGTAGATTGTGTAGAATGCCCCCACCCCTCGTGAACAACTTTTTAATATCGGTGAATGGAGTGTTTTAGCCCCTAACTATGCCTCCGAAGAAGGTCGGTGCAAGCAGCAACGTTGCTACAGGTGAAAAAAGAAGAGTAGTGCGTACAACTATTGCATTTAAGAAAGAAATAATAGCAAAATGAAGAAGGTGTGCGAGTTTCCCTTCTTTCGAGGGAAGAGAGCATGGCTTCTGCAGACCACCACAAAGGTAAGAAATCCTATTTATAAATCGTTTCTTTATCCTTTAACTGCTCACCACTTGTTGTGGAGACCCCGGTGCTAAATGACGTGTAAACGACCTGATTTTTTTATTTTTACACGTTCATGTTAGCGTAATCTTTCGTACGGAAGATTACGCTAACACGAACGTACGATTAGCCTGGGTTAGCTTCATGTTTACGTTCATGGTAAACATTCAGGGTGTTGGAACGGATTAAAACGATTTTACATTACTTTTAATGGGAAAAACGATTTTCGGTGATCGAACAAATCGGTTGTCGAACAGGGTTCTGGAACGGATTATGGTCGAGAACCGAGGTTCCACTGTATTTGTGTTAGACTATAGCTTGCATACCCGTTTAAAAAAATTACACTACTTTTTGAACATTTATGCCTTTAATGCCTGATGTTTAATGTCGGAGTTTGAACGCCGGTAACGTGTGAGTGCGTACGCTAGGGTCTGATTTTGATCGGCGTGTAGGCGTTTTAGCCCCGTATTATGCCTCCCAAGAAAGTTAGTGCAAGCAGCAAAGTTGCTACGGGTGAAAAAATAAAAGTAGTGCGTACAACTATTGCATTTAAGAAAGAACTAATAGCAAAATATGAAGGAAGTGTGCGAGTGTCTGATCTTGTTTGGGAATACAGCATGGCTAAATCTACGATTAGTACGATACCAAAGAATAAGGAGGCTGTGAAATCTAGTGATGTGGCTAAGGGAGTGAGTGCTATAAGCAAGCAAGTTTTGGAAGAGGTTGAAAAACGTTTGATGATTTTCCTCTCCCCACCGTCCACCTGCGCCTTCTGCTGACCACCACAAAGGTAAGAAATCATATTCATGATTCTTTTCTTTATCCTTTTTTTTATTTTTACACGTTCATGTTAGCGTAATCTTTCGCATGGAAGATTACGAGAACGCGAACGTATGATTAGCCTGGGTTAGCTTTATGTTAAACATTCAAGGTAAACATTCAGGGTGTTGGAACAGAGCCCCCTTTCCAATGAACCGCTCACCACTTGTTGTGGAGACCCGGGTGCTAAATGACTTGTAAACGAAAGAAAAGTTGTTCGTACAACTATTGCCTTTAAGAAAGACATAATAGCTAAATATGAAAGAGGTGTGCGAGTTTCCGATCTTGCTAAGGAACACAGCATGCGCCTTCTGCTGACCACCACAAAGGTAAGAAATCCTATTCATAATTATTTTCTTTATCTTTTTTTTTTTTTTTACACGTTCGTGTTAGCGTAATATTTCGTACGGAAGATTACGATAACGCGAACGTACGATTAGCCTGGGTTAGCTTTATGATTCCAGGTAAACATTCAGGGTATTGGAACTGAGCCCAAAATTCAGGGTGTTGGAACGGAGCCCCCTTTCCAATGAAGCGCTAGCCACTTGTGGTGCTAAATGACTTGTAAACGACCGGATTTTTTTATTTTTACACGTTCATGTTAGCGTAATCTTTCGTACGGAAGATTACGATAACGCGAACGTACGATTAGCCTGGGTTAGCTTTAAGTTTACGTTAAACATTCATGGTAAACATTCAGGGCGTTGGAACGGATTAAAACGATTTACATTATTTTTAATGGGAAAAAGGATTTCGGTGATCGAACAAATCGGTTTTCGAACAGGGTTCTGGAACGGATTATGGTCGAGAACCGAGGTTCCACTAAAAACGTGACTTGACTATGAGTGGATTTTGTATAAGTAGTTGTAAAAGACATATGTGAATGAGTGCATGAAGTTAATGAATGGATGCTTGAAAGGATTCTGTGGAAGAGGACACATGCTCTCAGGCATTAAATTGCACTCATCATTTCTTTTTTTTCATACTTATTTCTTAATGTTTTCTTGTTAGTTGCACTCTGTTTACATGGAACTTCTCAGTTAGATTTGCTTTGGTCCAATAGTCATGTTTTCCAGTCAGGCAGCTCCGATGTTAAAGGGGCGGAGGGGTCGGTGAAACTCCTAAAACTGAGCTCACGTGTGTTAGGATTGAATGAGCTGGTAGAAAGCAGCACAGCACATGGCGAATGTAGACAATAATATAGTTAAAACTAACGCACACCGGACGTTGATATTGTCCCCTGTAATGTAAAACATAAAAACTCTTTTAAATAATATAGTAATCCTGCAAAGTAATCTTTATGCTTTACAAACTTGACCTGTATCTTGATTACTTTTTTGTTTCTGTAACTGGAAAGGAACACAATTATTATTGATTTTATCTTTTTGTGTCCCGATGACGCTGTTACATGTATTCCGTTACTCCCCAAGCCTGGGCATAGGCAAGTTGGAGAAGTCAAGTCACATTTTTTGTATAGCTCAATCACCAAAAGGTTCCAAGGGCTGAATTGACCTCCATTTAATAATAATAATAATAATAATAATAATTTCCTTTGTATTGTCATTCTTTGTAACAATGTACACAGAACGAAATGTTGATACACCTGACCCGTTGTAGCGAGCCGATGCAGCCGCAGCCAACAGAGGGCGCCGCCATTTTACCAATTAGGTATGACTCGGCCGAGGCGCGAACCAGCGACCTCCCAGTCTCAAAGCGGGCACACTACCATCTATATCTTGATCTAAAACCTGCATGAGAGTAAGGAAATTCAAAAAACCTCAGCATGAGTGTCACAAAACGAGCCGGGAAGCAGGAAGTCCGAACTCATATGCGTGGACGATCTGTCACTTTAATTAGGAAATAAAAGTTGTCCAACACACAAACGGACCAAAGACAAAACAAAACAGGTTTAAAGGCAATACAAATTACAAACTAGGCATTACTCGGATCAAACAGGCATGAACAGGTCTTCAACAAGGTAAAGCAATTGTCTGGCCACGGGCAGTCCCAAAAGGAGCGTTTAAGTACTCCACAAGCAATCAGTTCAATGCGTCTCAGCCGGTGTCAAGGGGCGGGGCCAGCTGGGCGCCGTGACAACCGTGCAGGACATGACAATGAGGACACTTGAGTAACACCGGTCTCACCACCTGGATGTAAACTAACACACAGAGGAAGAAAAATGGCTTCCTTCTTTGTGGTGATAACAGACATAAAGTTCACTTAAACCAGATTTAATTCCAGTTCGAACTCCAAGACTATCTCAAGACCAGTAACCATCTTCAAAGTTTGTGATTGTTTATTAAAAAAGCTCTGTAAGAGCGTGCCATTTCGCTCCTCAACCTCAAGAGACTGATTTCAACCTCAAATGACGAACGCTGACATTCCCCACAACTCTTTCCTAAATGACCATTTCGGCTAGCTTGAATTATTTTCGGTGGCATCTGAAGGAGAGGCATATCTCTGTTCCCCAGCAAACGGAGGGACGTACCGAGCAACTGATCTCGAAGCAAGGGTTGTGAACTCAATCAGCCACTTGTTTATCCTCGTGGCATGGAACTACTTTAGTTGGTTCGGATTGCCTCTGGTGTGGCTAGATAGGCACCCCGAGGGGTCATAGCATTGATAAAAGCAGGAGTGCTGGTTTTTTTTTTCATAGTCAGTCGTGACCTCACAGCCTCCGGCCTCGTACCACTATCTGGTCAAATGATATCAGTAGTTTACAGTGTTGGGGCTAACGCATTACAGAGGATTTGATTACCAATTACTTTTCTCGGTAATGAGTCCTCTAACCACTGAAATTTAAACTTGAATCGAGATTCAGAAAAAGGAGAGAAGACATCAATGGTGGCAGCACGGCGGCGCAGTGGTCAGTGCGTGTGCAGCACAGTTTCAAGGTCTTGGGAACCTCCTGTGTGGGTTCAAATCCAGCTACAGGACTTCCTGTGCGGAGTTTGTATGTTCTACTAATGCTTGCGTGGGTTTCCTCCGGGCACTCCGGTTTTCTCCCACATTCCAAAGACATGCATTTCAGGTGGATTGGCCGGTCTAAATTGTCCCTAGGTGTGAATAAACAAGCGAGTTGTCTGTCCCTGTGTGCCCTGCGATTGGCTGGCAACCAGTTCAGGGTGTCCCCTGCCCACTGCCCGATGATTGCTAGGATGGGCTCCAGCACCCCCGCGACCCTACTGAGGATAAGCGGTGCAGCTAATGAGATGAGATGAGACATCAATGGATTTTGAACTTGCAAGGAGAACAGGGCGAAAAGCCTTAAGATAAGGAATTTAAATTCCCTTGATAAGTACCTCCCCTGAGTCTTCGTTTTTTTTTATCTTCAAAGTTATAAATAGCAGAACAGCCCGAAGTATTGTATAATAATAATAATAATTTCCTTCGTATTGTCATTCTTTGTAACAATGTACACAGAACGAAATGTCGATACACCTGACCCGTTGTAGCGAGCCGATGCAGCCGCAGCCAACAGAGGGCGCCGCCATTTTTACCAATGTTATAAGTCTTAGGTATGACTCGGCCGAGGCGCGAACCAGCGACCTCCCAGACATCAAAGAACAGCAACATGATTGGTCGATAGCGGCAATGATGTAATGAACGAATGAAAACTTTTATTTCGAACATTAGAAAACAGGACAAAATCAATGAGTCAACAACAAAATAATGTCACGTAACATGTTCGAAAAGGGGTAGTCAGAAGCAGATGCTTATTTTTCCTACCCCTTTATCTTCCCTATTAAATACATTTTAAAAATCCTCCTTTCCTCTTATGTCTAATATAACAAAATCTCATGGATATACTTATTACATAGGTCAGATATCAATAATCATAATAATTACAATAATCACATATTTTATACTCTAATCTTCGCAATACCCATCCTTCAACGACATAATTCGCCTAGTTACCAAATGTCACTGCGGCACCAATGATAATAACAACAATAAAAATAATATGTATAATAACAGTTCTGATATAATAATAGCAACAATAACAAGTTAACCAGAGTTTTAAACGCAGTATTTCCAATCTCCCTCATATCCCATTTTCTTTCATCCCTGTATTTTGCCAGTAATGCTTTTTTGGATTTAAATTTGAGCACATGGATAGTTGGACCTTGTTTGATCTCATCCTGTAAATGATTCCAAAGTTTGACTCCACACACAGACACACACATACTTTTCCTGGTGGTTCTCACCTTTGGGATTTTTGAATTTACTACAGCCCCTCAAGTTATAATTTCCCTCTTTCCCAGTGAATGTTTTCTGGCACTATGTTTTTGTTGACCTTAAATAAAATGTCAAATAAAAATTTGATGAAATAATCCAATTTTAATAATTTGGACTGCATGAATAAAATATTGGTATAATCCTGATATACTATCTATGGTTCTTATTGCACGTTTGAAGGATAAAAAGGGGCTGTATATGTTAAATATGGCAGAACTAGAGAACAATATAATAAATACAATGCATCATAATTTAAAATAAATGTAGCTTTATTAATTATTGAAATGATACCTTAGTTTGTATGTGTCTGATGTGTGTTTTCCAACTTAGTATAGTCAACATGTCAGGGGGACCAGAACAGAGCAGGAGACCCCAGAGCGTTCGTTACAAGTCTTTTATTTGGGGAAGCGTACAGGGTTAGCGGGAGACGCCATGACCGTCGAATGTCAGCAGCAACGCCGTGAAGACAACTTCGGGACACGTAGCCAATCGTAGCGTGGGACGGAAGCAGGTCGAGTTTACCGGGACTGGAGAGAAGATCGTAGCGTGGAACGGAAGCAGGTCGGATCGGAGGCAGGCAGAATCAGGTAAACAAGTCAAAAAGACACAGGAAAATCAGGCGAGTCAAACGGGGTAAAAAGTATCCTCAGACCAAGAGGTCTCCGCGTAGCGTGTTTAAAAAGGGAACATAAACCAATCAGGAAGCGCATTCCAGCGCGCCAGATGACACATGACACAACACAATGGAAAACAGTGTGCAATGACAGTCAAAATAAGAAACTAGCATCCTATGAAATCGTCTTTGTATTGGTCTAATACTAAAAACAGAATAAACTCAACACGCGTTAGTATTAAAATTTGGTAACTCTACTCTCAGTTCTACATGGTGTGTTACTGCATTACTCCGCTACTTTATTAATGCATATCATGAATTATAATGTCCTTTGTTTGTTAAGTACTCTTGTTTCACCTAAGTCAGGGGTGTCAAACTGATTTTAACTCGGGGGCCACACGATAGAACAAACATTCTGTCGGGGGCCGGACTAGTAGATTAAAGAGAAAGAAAAAGAGGGATCAAGAAATAAGAGAAAGAGAGAGGGAAAAGGAGAGAGGGCGGGACAAAGAAAGAAAAAGAGAGAGAGGGAGAGAGCGTGAGAAGCAAAAGATAAAAAGTTGTGAGAGAGGGGGGGAAGAAAGGGAGAGGAAGAAGGAAATCCAAAGAGAAATAGAAACTCAGACGGAGAGAAAAGAAAGCGCAAAGGGTAGGAAGAGAGAAAGAGAAAAGAGAGAAAGAGAAAAAAAGGAAGGTAGAGCAAAAGAGGAAGAGAAAGAGAGACACAGAGAGTGAAAGAGACTGAGACAGAGTGGGAGAAAAGGAGTGGAAAGGAAAAAAAAAGAGCAAGAGAGAGAGAGAGAGAGAGAGAAAGAAATACAAGTACAGTGTCTTTGTTCGAGGCACCTGTCTTTGGCAACATCAAGTGGACATATTTCAACCTACAGCTTGTTTTTCTCTTGCGCTTCTCCGAGTGTTGTCTCGCGAGCTGGATTCAATCCCTTAGCAGGCCTGATCTGGCCCGCGGGCCGCCTGTTTGACACCTGTGACCTAAGTAGTCACATGCATCCCTCGATCAGCTAAAGGCAATCTCATATCCCTGATGGGATAACATTTACCTACAAAATATAATGGAGTGCAGTCATGGAGGCTCAGTGTCAACCACAGAGTACGAGGGACTGAATTTCTCCCCATGTAGACATTCTCCTGTATATACTCAACGGCAAATTGTCAGCTATAAAATAAAACACTGAACTTTAGTAGTCAGTTTATGAGCGTATATCTGATAGTGTGTCACCAGCAGGGTTGGGTAGGGTTACTTTAACTGGATTACTATCAATTACTTTTGGATTACTCCAATACCAAATATGCAAATAAAAGACAAAAGAAACAAAAAATAAATAAAATGATGACTCACAACACGTGGTAGGCTTTCTCTCCTGGCTTTGATCTCTGGCAAAACGAACATAAAATGCGACAGAAACAAAATGAAAATAAATCCAAACAGCTTGCCAAAATACGGCGGCGCAGTGGTTAGCGCTTGTGCGGCACAGTTCATGTCATGGGAACCTGTCGAGGGTTCAAATCCAGCTCCAGACTTCCTGTGCGGAGTTTGTATGTTCTCCCCGTGCTTGCGTGGGTTTCCTCCGGGCACTCCGGTTTCCTCCCACGTTCCAAAAAACATGCATTTCAGGTGAATTGGCCGGTCCAAATTGTCCCTAGGTGTGAATGAGCGAATGAGTTGTCTGTCCCTGTGTGCCCTGCGATTGGCTGGCAACCAGTTCAGGGTGTCCCCTGCCCACTGCCCGGAGATGGCTGGGATGGGCTCCAGCCCCCCCGCGACCCTAATGAGGATAAGCGGTACGGCTGATGAGATGAGATGAGCTTGCCAAAATCATTTTTGCCGTTCCATGTGTTCCGTTACTCCCCAAGCCTGCACAAAATTTTGTAATTTTATTCACATTTAGTGTATTTTGTCTTTTATTAGCATATTTGGTATTGGAGTGTTCCCAAAGTAACTGAAAGTAATCCAGGTAAAGTAACCCTAACCAACCCTGGTCACCAGTAGCGAATGGCAGCTAGTGTGTGGGGCGTGGCTTATACAGGAACAAATTAATGGAAGAAGGGCAAACGTGAGCACATAATTTACGGTAAGAGTATGTTGCATTTTAGTATTTTTTTATTTCAAATATTATTTTTTGTAATGTCTTGAACATCTTGTAGAGTACCCAGAAATAGAATTAATATTTGATTTTTTTAAAGCCCAGTGACAAAATGGGTATGGAGTGTCTTCGGGTAACTGTTCTTTTGCTGTCATGATCCAGAACAGGAAACAGGAAGCAGAACCCAGTCACGTAACGTTACTCACAGTTTATTGGGGAGAAGAGAAATGAGCGCACACTCGATCCAGGGATCGTTGGTCGCGGAAGTAGATTGTTCGGTACGAGGAAGCGGTCAAAATCAAACAGATCGGGGCGAGAACAAAACGGGAGCAAAACACAGGCAAAAACGGGGATTCACAGGGGTTGGCAAAAGAAGAGCAAAAAACACAGCGTTTAAGTAGTCAGGGAGCAATCTGTCAACACGTTTCAGCTGGAGTCAATGGGCGGGGCCAACTGGGCGCCGTGGCAACCGTGACATTTGCAAGGTCTCGAGATTGCCCAAGTCAAGAAATATAAAGGGGTTACTATTTCCACGGATCAGTGTAGATGTTTTCTTCTTTTTCATAAAGTTGATGGCAAGTTTCGTAACTCATAACTCTAATTACCGTAAATTCCGGACTATAAGCCGCTACTTTTTTCCCCCAACTTTCAACCCTGCGGCTTATTTAGTGATGTGGCCAATTTATGTAATTTCTCTAACGGCTGCCAGCGGCGCTCGAGTACAAGAGGCAAGATTTAAGATTTAGACTGCAACTTGTTAGCTTGTGCACAAATTAAATTAGCGTAGACATATCTTCATCATGCAAATTGCAAAAAGAAAGGCACATGACGCAATATTCAAGCTAAACGCAATCGGGCAGTCCGATATAGATGGAAGCTAAGCTATCGGGCGCAAACTTTACTTTACGAGCGTGATGCTAGCGTGTTTTCGAGTAAGGGAGCGTGAATCGACGTCTATATGACAAAGTCTCTTTCCCAGACTTGAGGAAGACGACTTTGAAGGAAGAAGCTATAAGAAAGAAGATGAGGACAGTTTACCGTGCTCACTACAGGTGCGGTATGTTTTTTTTAACAGAGCTGTTTGCTGCGTTGCGAGCGTGTTGCTAGTAGCGTTTTGCTACCCTTCACAGGCACGGTTTGGGATGAAAGATATAATATTATTATTAAAGCTTTAAAAACTCTCTCGGGCTACCGTCTTTCTTTTTAAATATGTGTAACCATGTATAATATGTATTTACAACTGTATATTTTTGTAATGTATTTATTTTAGAAACTTATTCTGATATGTTTTGTACGAGCAAATGAGAAAGAAGGGGCGGGGCAAACGCGGGCTGACAGGAAGTGGAGTAAAGGTGAGACGTGTTTGTGGATGCGGCCGACAATAGTGGATGTATATTTTTCCCACCCTTACCTTTGGAAATATACACTTTTTTCCTTGGATTACTTTCAACGGGCACCTGGACTCTGCAGGTCTGCATTAAATGTAAAGTACCGGTATCATTTTCCGTTCATTTTGACGGCTGTGTTTCTTGGACTGTATTGGGTATGGGTTAATTTCGTGTTAGTATTGCGTTTTTTTCAATGTGAGCGCATGCGGCTAATATACAGGAGCGGCTTGTGTATGTACAAAATCGGTTTTCCCCCCAAATGTGGTGGGTGCGGCTTATAATCAGGTGCGCTCTATAGTCCGGAATTTACGATACTTCTTTCAGTAACGTGGGCAACACTGCTAGTTTGACTTCCACAAGCTACATGTTTCACCATTTCCTCTTGAGCACAGGTGTCAAACAGGCGGCCCGCGGGCCAGATCACGCCCACTAAGGGATTGAATCCGGCCCGCGAGACGACACACAGAGAAGCGCGAGAGAAAAACAAGCTTTAGGTTGAAATATGTCAACTTGATGTTGCCAAAGCCAGTGTACTTGTATTTATTTCTCTCGCTCTCTTTTTCCTTTTCTTTCTTTCTTTTTCTTCTTTCCTTCTTTTCCTTTTACTTTCTTTTTCTTTCTTTCCTTCTTTCTTTTTTCTTTTCCTTTTTTCTTTTTTTTTTCTTTTTTTTCTGTTTCTCTTTCTTTCTTTATCTCTCTTTTTCTTTCTTTCTTTATCTCTCTTTTTCTTTCTTTCTTTCTCTTTAATCTACCAGTCCGGCCCCCGACAGAATGTGAGTTCTATCGCGTGGCCCCCGAATTAAAATACGTTTGACACCCCTGCTCTAGAGGGACACAACCTTGCACGAATTGCTAAAGATCAACAAAGATTATAATAATTTCTCAGAAAAAACAAGATCCACGATTACACAGATGCGTCTGATCAACCGACTTCAGCCGATTAAACATAATTGCTTAAAGATGCTCCAAGTTTGTCGCAGTGGCTTTTTCCAAAACGTTTCTCAACAGTCTCCCGCAAGATGTTTAATAAGTGAAATATTCCCGAGTGATTATTCTGTAACACAGCAAAGCTATTACATTTTTGGGTTGTCCCTCTTTAATTTTAGATCGACTCGGTTGGATTCATTTGATTTGCAGGCAGGGGTGGGCATCTACAGAGAATTGCATTGATTAATTATAAAGTGAATGCAATGAGATTGTCTCCATTGGAAAAGTGAAAATGTGTTTGTACTCCAGAAAATCATAATTGAATTTGAGGAATTCAATTAAACGACTGGATTTTTTGACAAATAGAAATGAATGGGTTTAATCGAAGCCGTATTCTCAGAAGCATCTTTGCAAATAACATTTGATGCATCGATTAAACGCCGCTCGGCAACACTCGTCCGACTTTAAGATATTGTTTCATTTATTTTTAACGAAATATATTAAGTTGACTTCACTGAAAATGTCTTTTACAAGAAATATTTCGTCTGAGATAATAGGAAAAATGAAGGCACCTATATAAAACGCGGTGTCTGTGTGTTTGTTTCTTAAGGGATTAAGAGGGGTTTTGATTTCATTTTTGTGTCAGTCTTGAGAAGTTGTATCTTTTCGTCCATTTTTGCTTCGTTCCTCCCCTTCCTGGTGTTAGCCAATCAGCTATCTCAACATTTGTGTAGAGTCTGGGGTGTCAAACTCATTTTAACTCGGGGGCCACATGATAGAACAAACATTCTGTCGGGGGCCGGACTAGTAGATTAAAGAGAAAGAAAAAGAGAGATAAAGAAATAAGAGAAAGAGGGAGGGAAAAGGAAAGAGGGCAAGACAAAGAAAGAGAAAAGAGAGGGAGGGAGAGAGCATGAGAAACAAAAGAGATAAAATGTCATGAGAGAGGGGGAAAAGAAAGAAGGAAGAAGAAAGCAATCCAAAGAGAAACAGAACAACAGAGGGAGAGAAAAGAGAAAAGAAAGCGCGAAGGGTAGGAAGAGAGAGAAAAGAGAGAAAAAGGAAAAAAAGGAAGTTAAAGCAAAAGAAGTTAAAAACACACAGAGAGAGAAAGAAAAAAAAGAGCAACAAAGGAAGAGAAAAAGAGAGACACAGAGAGTGAAAGAGACAGAGACAAAGAGTGGGAGAAAAGGGGTGGAAAAGAGAGAGAGAGAGAGAGAGAAAGAAATACAAGTACAGTGTCTTTGTTCGAGGCACCTGGCTTTGACAACATCAAGTTGACATATTTCAACCTGCAGCTTGTATTTCTCTTGCGCTTCTCTGAGTGTTGTCTCGCGGGCGGGATTCAATCCCTTAGCGGGCCTGATCTTGCCCGCGGGCCGCCTGTTTGACACCTGTAGTGTAGACTTACCAGAGGGGGGTATTGAGCAAAACCAACAAAAGGGATTACGCCAGAATATGTTCATTATCTTAGCTGAATTCAGCCTAAAGCCACAGTCTACAGCTAACCTGCTCCAAACCAGGCTAACAACCTGAATAAGATTATCCCCAGAAATACATATGGCACCTGTACTTCAACCAGGTGAAATAAAAAATGTCTTATATAGCATTTCAACAGACTTGCATGATATATTGCTTTATTTTAGTTATCTTGCATTTAAATTTAATAAGCTATATTGCCGTATCAAAAACTATGTTGACTTTATAATTGCAACTGTCATTTTATAGTCAACATGTAAGGTCATCCATGTAGTAAATGTATTGCTGTCCGGCCATGCATTTTATTGCTATGCCTATTTTGAACGCTTGTCAAATTCCCATCAGAATTTTGATTAATATGTATATTGTTGCAGATTCTGAAAAGTGCTGAAAAAACAGCAAACTTTCAGCTCATACAAGGAGAAAAATGATCAGATGCTGCCTCGAGGCCCATGATCACTCTGGATGAACTGCAGAGGTCTACAGCTGACGTAGGAGAATCTGTCCATAGGACAACAATCAGTCGTATACTCCACAAATCTGGCTTTTATGGATGAGAGGCAAGAAGGAAGCCATTTTCTAAAGATATCCATAAAAATTGTTGTTTAAAGTTTAACACAAGCCACCTGGAAAACACACCAAACATGTGGAAGAAGGTGCTCTGGTCAGATGAGACCCAAATCGAACTTTTTTGGCAACAATGAAAGACGTTATGTTTGGCGTAAAAGCAGCACAGCTCAACACACCATCCCCGCTGTCAAACATGGTGGTGGCAGCATCATGGTTTGGGCCTGCTTTTTCTTCAGCAGGGACAGGGAAAATGGTTAGAATTGATGGGAAGATGGATGGAGCCAAATTCTGGAAGAAAACCTCATAGAGTCTGAAAAAGACCTGAGACTGGGACGGAGATTTGTCTTCCAACAAGACAATGATCCAAAACATAAACAAAAGCTACAATGGAAGGGTTCACCACAATAATATCAAGGTGTTAGAATGGCCAAGTCAATGTCCAGACCTCAATCCAATTGAGAATCTATGAAAATAACTAAAAACTGCTGTTCACAAACGCTTTCCATCCAACCTCATTGAGCTTGAGCGGTTTTGCAAGGAGGAATGGGCAAAAATATCAGTTTCTCAATGTGCAAAACTGATAGAAACATAGCCCCAAGCGACTTGCAGCTGTAATCGCAGCAAAAGGTGGCGCTACAAAGTATTAACTCAATGGGGTTGAATGATTTTGCACACCCACTTTTTTGTTTATTTTTTTGTTAAAAAAGTTTAAAAATATCCAATAAAGTTTGTCCCGCTTATTGTTGATGCTTCACAAGAAATTACAGTTTTATATCTTTATGTTTGAAGTCTGAAATTTGGCAAAATGTCACAAAGTTCAAGGGGGCCAAATAGTTTCGCAAGCCACTGTAAGTTAAACTTCAATCCATCTGGTCACCCTTGTCAAAGAGATATTTGTTTGAACATAATGAAGGATCCATTAAACAAGACAAAAATATAATAATTAGATGTATACGAATGGAAATTAGAATTGTTTTTATTTTAACTGATAAAGTACTGAATGTTGTTTACAAGATAGATGTGGCAGTCTAGGACGAATAGGTAGAGGAGAAAAATAAGAAAGAATGTGAAGAAATATAGGCCCCTAAAAGATATGTATTGCATTGCCCAGGAATCGAACCCGGGCCTCCCACATGGTCGGCAAAAATGATACTTTTGAGCCGCTAAATAAACCCGACGAATGACATTAAGCCTGTGCACAATTGTCAGACTTCCACCCATCCATTATTTGCACTGCTTATACTCAGTAGGGCCGCGGGGGTGCTGGAGCCCATCCCAGCCATCTCTGGGCAGTGGACAGGGGAAACCCTGAACCGGTTGCCAGCAAGTCGCAGGGCACACAGAGACAGAGAACTCACTCGTTCGTCCATACCTAGGGACAATTTGGACCGGCCACTTAACCTGACATGCATATTTTTGGAATATGGGAGGAAACTGGAGTGCCCAGAGTAAACCCAGGCAAGCATGGGGAGAATATGCTAACTCCACACGGGAAGGTTCGATCTCATGACCTCAGAACTGTGCCACGGACGTGCTAACCACTCATCCTCCGTGCCACCCACAATTGTCAGAATGCTTGTGTAACCGCGGTGTACGTGTCCCACCAAAGATCCACATTCATGCTGGACTGGATGATGAGGTTTTTATTATTACAGTTTCTGCAAATGTATGAGTCACAACATTAGCTTTTTCTGCTGGGTTTGATCTCTTTGATCTCTTTGTAGTACTCTGGTAAAACTGACAACAAAGCATATCAAAGAGCTTTCTTTTCACTTTACAGAAAATACATTTGAGAATATCACAATACATTTTTACATCTTTACATTTTAACAAGATACTTTTAACAAGAGATCGTATAGTGGATTTTTAACGTTTACAATGAATTCAACATGTTTTTCTTTAGTCTGAATTGTAACCAACATCATCCTTTTTTAATGTATATGAAAAAATAGGAATAAAAACAATAATGAGTATAAAAATGGGTACAATTTACCTGCAAATGTATGAGTCACAACATTAGCTTTTTCTGCTGGGTTTGATCTCTTTGATCTCTTTGTAGTACTCTGGTAAAACTGACAACAAAGCATATCAAAGAGCTTTCTTTTCACTTTACAGAAAATACATTTGAGAATATCACAATACATTTTTACATCTTTACATTTTAACAAGATACTTTTAACAAGAGATCGTATAGTGGATTTTTAACGTTTACAATGAATTCAACATGTTTTTCTTTAGTCTGAATTGTAACCAACATCATCCTTTTTTAATGTATATGAAAAAATAGGAATAAAAACAATAATGAGTATAAAAATGGGTACAATTTACCTGCAAATGTATGAGTCACAACATTAGCTTTTTCTGCTGGGTTTGATCTCTTTGATCTCTACAAGGGGAATTAATATTTAGTAAAACAGAAACAAAACGAAAATAAATCAAAACAGCTTGACAATATCAATCACATTACTATGCATGGTGAGAGATTTGTCAGCTGGGGTTATAATGTTTTAAATTAACTTATTTTGTGGAGCACCAAAAGATATGTCTTACCTTTGTAGTACTCTGGTAAAACTGACAACAAACCCCGCCTCCTGGTCACATGTTAGAAGCCAAAACCAAACCCCACCCCATACCAGCAGATGGCACTGTTGGACTCAGCATTGCAGGACATTTACCAAAAACTATACACATATTTTAGCAGGAATTTCAATAAAATAAAAGTTATTATTACACCCGTTACACTTGTGTAACCTCGCTTAAATTTATTTTAGATTTCCATAAAACAAACGATAGGGGACACATTTTCATTCTCCAATCTGTGATACTAAGATCGATCTTGGGGGTTTATTTGAAGATGCCGTGAATGCGCATGTATCCCGACTATCCAAAGCTTGCTTGACATAGCCAAGCCTTCTCATCCAGCTCAGCAAATCTAGAAACATTTAAACAAACATATGTCAGTCAGACTGCACTTTTTCAGTTAGCCTGGATTTCTTTATTCCACTTTCATGCAACAGCCCACTCTTGTCTCTTGTTTTTATTTCTTCTGTTAGTCCGTATCCATTTAGTTCCTGGTTTTCTTTCATTCCTTGTTAGTCATTTTCATGATTGAGAGGGTTACTTCCAAAATGTAATGAGATACTGTCATGGTCGCCGTGGCGACCGGTCTGCCCCGCCCCCTGGGCACCAGCTGAAGCAGATCAGCTAATTGCGTGGCTGCTATTTAAGGTTGGGTTGTGGGTATGGCGGTTGTTGGCTCATTACACCTTTTCTGTTCTGTTATGCCTTGCCCTGTTTAGTTTAAGTCGGAGGAAACCTGTACCTGATCATTCTGAGTGTAAGAATGTTTTTGTTCCGTTTTGTCCCGGAGTTTTTGGACAACTTTTATTTTGGTAAATAAAAGCTTTGATCGTACGCAATTGAGTTCTCCCTTCCTGCCTCCGTTCTGGTCCGGTCAAGTCAAGTCCACCCCTTCCATGCCGTGACAGATACAGTATTACTGTTAAAATCTGAATCAGTAACTAATTCGTCCACCCAGTTACTGCGCAGCTTATCTTCAGTAGGGTCACGGGGGCGCTGGAGCCCATGAAATGAAATTAAATGAAATGATGTGCATTTATATAGCACTTTTCAAGTCAATGACTTCCCAAAGTGCTTTACAATGTGCTCCACATTTCACAATAGCGGCCTTGCAGCCATGTAAGGCGCTAACCTGCTTATTGGGGGTATTAGGGGTTCAGTGTCTTACCCAAGGACACTTCGACATGTAACACGGACGAGCCGGGATTCGAACTGGGATCCCTTGATCCCAAGACGAGCGCTCTACCTCCTGAGCTACTGGCGCCCAGTGCTATCTTCAGGCAGTGGGCAGGGGACACCCTGAAATGGTCGCAGGGACAGACAACTCGCTCACTCATTCACACTTAGGGACAATTTGAACCGGCCAATTTACCTGACATGCATGTTTTTGGAATATGGGACGAAACCGGTGTACCTGGAGGAAACCCATGCAAGCAAAAGGAGAATATCCAAACTCCATACAGGAAGGTTCGATGCCATGACTTCCGAATTGTTCCGCGAGCAAGCTAACCATTCATCCGCCGTGCTGCCCAATAAAGTAATGGCGGATAAGATATGCTTACTTCAAGTTCACATCAAGAACACAATATTTTTTAAACACACAAAGTGTTCACTTTTTAAATTCCCTACACTTTCTGAGGTTTCTTGTCATCTCTGTCCCTTTACTGTTAGTAATTAAATCTGCAATTGACGTACATTATCTATGATTGTCTTGTGTATATGCAAATAAAAGACACGTGTGCATGAGAGCATAAAGTGAATGAATGGATTCTTGAAAGGATACTGTGGAAATGGGTGCATTCACTTGCATTCATCATTTCATTTAATGTTATTTCACGGCACCTGAGAGTGAGCGCACCGGCAGAGAGAGAGAGTGGCGTGACTGGACATGATTGTAAGTAATACTATAACAAACGCGGAAAATAATAAACCTGTTATTTGATGATGTCTTATTTTTGTAGTTGTAACAAAATACAATTACATTTTTGGGATCCTCATTATGTATTCCGTTATTCACCATGCTTGGTCATTGCTGTGTTAAATCCAGAAATTGTCTCATGTCCAGTCATTCAGGGCTTCCTACCATCGGATTTGTCGTGTCCACGTACCTTCCAGTTTGCCCAAGGTTTGTTTGCTATTTTGCTATTTTATTCTTGTTTTAGGATGTGTTGTTCTTGTCGTTTCAGTAGTGCGACTTTGTAACCTGTTTTTGTTTGTTAAACAACATCATTTGAGCCCTCTCCTGATCCCTGTACCTGCTTCCTTGCATTTGGGTCCACCACCTCTAAACGTGACACGAAAGTGTTCATCAAGAACAATCTCAAAAGAAGATGCTGGAGGTGAAAGGACGCCTCTCATATGCCTTTTTCCAGGATCGAAATCCCTTGTGTTTCAGGGGAAAGTAACCTTCAGAGGAACTGTCCGAGCAGGGGCAACCCCAAAAAGAAGCAATAGTGGGAAGTGAGAACTGAAAAGTAAGGTATTTTCACAGACTATAAGGTGTGCATAAGAACCCCAATTACTGTAGGACAGAAATTTGAAAAAGTCCTGAAACGCCTTCAAATGTGGATAAAATTGGAAATACACTCAATATTTATTTGAATGTGATACTAAACGAGGTTTTATGGTATACCTCTCTATTTGAGCAATGATTGATCAGTAGAAAAAATATTGTTTACAATGGTAATCAAACTCCTTGATATGAGAGCGCAGGAATCTAACCACTAGACCACTTGTGATAAAACTAACATATGTGAAGGCATTTGATTTTATCTCCTTTTGGCACGAGTGTGACTCACAGTGCCAGAAGTGAATGTTAGAAAAAGGAGAAAACAAAGTTATCCTGAAAGATATGAATAAAGACAATGTCAGATTCATCATCAGATCCACCAAAGAGTTGTGTTCCCTTGTCGTGCTGATTTGTGTTTATTTATATCTTCCAGGGCGATTTTCTGTTTTCGCCATTCTCTAACATTCATTTCTAGCATCATTTCGACTGTCGTTTTTGTCCTAAATAATGGTTTCAAAACAAGGTGCAAGCAAAGTTTGTTTGTAAAAATGTCACAAAATACTCCAAATGAGAATTATATTGTCGTATTTATCTTCGGCACAGACTGTACTGAGCGAGAGAGAGAAGGAAGTGCCTTGCACAGCTTGCAGGGATCCGCCCACCTCTACAGCTCTCCCAATCGAATTGCTGAGTGGTTTTCCGGCATTTTGGCGCATATGCATTGTGTTTTGAAAGTCCTTCTCATAAGGTGTCTAAACAGTGGACATGCATAGTTTAATGGGCTCACATTAAGGGAGATTCTTAGTGACCTACTATAGTCAAGTTTTATCTCCGAGCCACATGTACTCATGAAAAGAGCCATATATGGCTCGCGAGCCATATGTACTCATGAAAAGAGCCATATATGGCTCGCGAGCCATAATTACTCATGAAAAGAGCCATATATGGCTCGCGAGCCATATGTAATCATGAAAAGAGCCATATATGTCTCGCGAGCCATATGTAATCATGAAAAGAGCCATATATGGCTCGCGAGCCATATTTACCCATGAAAAGAGCCATATATGGCTCGCGAACCGTATTTACTCATGAAAAGAGCCATATATGGCTCACGAGCCATATTTACCCATGAAAAGAGCCATATATGACTGGCGAGCCATATGTACTCATGAAAAGAGCCATATATGGCTCGCGAGCCATATGTACTCATGAAAAGAGCCATATATGGCTCGCGAGCCTTATGTACTCATGAAAAGAGCCATATATGTCTCGCGAGCCTCATGTACTCAAGAAAAGAGCCATATATGGCTCGCGAGCCATATGTACTCATGAAAAGAGCCATATATGGCTCGCGAGCCATATGTTCTCATGAAAAGAGCCATAGGTTCCCAACTCCTGACCTAGAGCAACAAGTTATATTTATGCCGTTAGTATTTTAATCATCATATAGACCTGGCTCAACCTGAGGATCCCCGATGCTAGCGCGCAGGTGTTAGCCAGCTGCTTGTCACGCCGCTTTCTTACACTGAAAGGAGAAGACCTGAAATTTTGTGGTACTATTGTATACTGCCAATAAAGATCA
Organism: Urocampus carinirostris; assembly: GCF_059441175.1. Taxonomy (NCBI): domain Eukaryota; kingdom Metazoa; phylum Chordata; class Actinopteri; order Syngnathiformes; family Syngnathidae; genus Urocampus; species Urocampus carinirostris. The sequence goes on from NC_142362.1 coordinate 8,788,264, forward strand.
TAAATTAATTCATTCATCAGCAATTCTGTTTTTTTTTTTTTTGTAGAGCTACGGTTGTTATGTTGTAGTTTGATAATGAGATGGAAACAAATGGTTTGTAGTGTTACATTTGTACCACTGGAGGTTTAGTGGTCTGGTTTAGCCGCTCTCACCTCCGCAGTCCGGGTTCGATTCCCATTGCAAGTAATGTTTTGCGATCTGGATGAGCGACATTTTTCGACTGATTAACTGTTATTTACGAATAACTATGGTTGCTCTGACTATACCTTTTAAATACATGTGCTTTGCACTCTACTGTGCATTATATGTGAACAATGTATGACAATAGACTATTTTCTTGAGGTGCACTTTATAACCCGGTGTGCCTTTAGTGCACCTGGAAACACGGTGCATTCAGACCAGTGTTCCCTCTAAACTGCGCGCGTGCGCAATTGCGCACTGCTCGCACATTCTCTGTGCACAAAATCTAGCCGGCGCACAAAAATGAGGGCTCAAAATTACTAATTAAGAAGCGACTCAAGTCAAAGTTACAGTGCATGAAGGTAAAAATACACAGGTTCCCCTGACGTTGTGTCCTAAATGCGGTTTCTTGAAGTCAAGTCAGAGTAGAACGAAGTTGAGTAAAGTTAGTAGAGTTGGTCGAGAACCGGCTTCTTCGGCTCGGCTCACTAAAGGGAACCGGCTCTTTTGGGTCCTAAACGGCTCTTCAGGTTGTTTTTGCTTCTTTAATCCCAACATGACCAAATATTATGTAAAACTATGCACAGAATGACTTAAAAGAAAGGGGGTATAGAACAAAAAAGAAAAAAATACCAAAATGAAAAAGTAGTGTAAAGCTGAGGAAAAAAAGAAACAAAAGGAAGAGAAAAAAAAGAAGGAAAAATTTAGAAGAAAGCCAGAAAAAAGAAAAGAAAGAAATGTAGGAAAAAAGTAAACAGAACAAAAAGAAAAAAATTAACAGCTCAGAAAAAATAAACACAATGAGATTTTTTTTAAAGGAAATTAAAAAAAAGTAAAGAAAAACACGGAAAAAATAAGTAAAAGTTTGTGTTGCGTTCAAATAATTTTCCAATCATATCAAGTGAATCTAGTTGCCAACATTGTACTTCCACTAAAAATGTGATTAAGTACAATTCTGCATCTTACAACAGACTAAATAAGCCCCCCAAAATGTTAGTATTATGCGATAAAATATATGAGGAAATAAAAAGAAATGGATATCTTGTGAAAAAATTGTAAGAACAAACGACGTTTGTAGGCCGTACAACCTTTGCAATAGTACATGAGTCAAATCATTCAAAAGAGAAAAATGTTTTTGCATTGCCGGAAACTTAGCAAAATGTCAGGTTTTGGACATGTTTGATAATGATTTAGTTGCCACACTTGGGATTATGGTTGCTCACTGTTGTTTCAAGCGCTGCTCACTGACTTTGTGTGAACGCTCAGACCCGTGGAAAATTACAGGGAAAATTGATTCAGACAAAAATCATTCGTAAGGAGTCCGCAAATTCACCAATGAAAAGTATAGAGTGCTCGAAAGAGAAACAAACCATTCCAGGATAATCGGATTTGTAGTGCATGGCTGTTCCGCCCGCCTGGTTTCACAACCCTCTCTTTCATTAAAAAATAGATATATAAATAATGCAGAACTGGCTGTAATCCCGGTCAAGATGACCGCTTTTCAATTGAAAGCGCCGTTTTGTGTGGGCAGGATATGCAGGTGAGCGTATCATCCGTCCTGACTATAAAGGATCCGTAGGGAATTGTTGCACTGCGACGGAGCCGTCACTGTGAACGAGAGGGCGGCGTGACGGCATCAGGATTAATTCGGTGAGAGTCGGCTAGCTGAAGCCGGCTGATAACACGGGTCAGTGGCTTTGCAGACACCTGGACGCCGTATGCTTCCCGCAAAAGCGGCTTTAATGTACTGCTACTCCGCGGGTGTTTATGGTGTGGTCCGGAACAATTTGCCGACACGTGTCGGAGAAGGATCAGCTGAGTGATGACGGACAAAACGAGACAGGTGAACAAAAGAGCAATGGAGAACAAGGAAACACTTAAGCCTGGCTCCTACGATAAGGATTAAACATCTGTTCAAATGTGAATGGACTGCACCATGAAAACTGGCTTATCCTAGACCAGCAAAATGGTCTAGAGTTGCCGGGCTGATAGAAGATTATCTTGGGCTGCTTGGAGTGGTCAATGGTCTGGTACAGCAGTACCCAGTTTGGCTACCAGAGGGCATTACAGACCCTATAACGAGAAAAAACTAGATGTTTAAGTCACTCAAGTCATGTTTTTTTTGTATAGCTCTTAATTACAAGGAGTCTCAAAGGGTTGTACAGACTGTAGATTACTTTTACACCATCCCCTGATCTAAAACCTACATGAGGGCAAGGAAAAACCCAAAACCTCAACATGAGGAAAATTAGGAAACTTTAAGAAGGTAATCCTACTTCCAGGATGACCAGGCTCCAACAGATGTTGCAATAACAAACAATACACAGATATCAACAACATGAAATGTAGATTATTCATAAGCTTTATAATAGAAGTGTGTTTTCTAGATTTAAACTAGAAAACTAGATTTAAGTATATTCCACTGAGGTTGCAAGTTGAATCTCACAGGGCAGAGCATTCCATAGCACCAGGGCCTGAATAGAGAACGCTCTCGAACCTGCAGATCTCTTCCATATTTTGTGGGTATTTATTGGCAGCATATTGATACAAAACCTAGATAAAAACACTTGCAGAGGCCTGAAGTACAACTGCGTACATTTTCACAGAAATAGGTTCGGAGTCTACAAGTCATAGATTGAGATTAGATTAGATAGAGCCACATCTGACGTCCATTTTAGAAGTCGACCAGTCACCGACTATGAAAACAATTATTTGGATAATTATGAAATAAAACAAATATGTGTATTTTGTGAAGTACATTCATCGGTCAACTGTCATTTGTTTTTCGGACTGGATGCATTTAATTTTAGATACATGTCTGGCATAAGACCCATGATCTCTAACTGCTCAATGCATGCATCAAACGAGTAAAGAATTGGCTTGACTTATCGTTTTGTTCATCTGTCAAGTCAAGTCATGTTTATTTGTATAGCCCTTAATCACAAAGAGTATCAAAGGGCTGCACAGATCTAAGACTATTGCAAACTACGGACTATTACTGTATGACACCATCCCCTTATATTGTCAACATATACTAAAGGGTATTCATATGCTATGGCTCCTAGGCTTTGTAGCGTATTATGAACTGACCGATAACGGATAATGGATAATGAATAACGAAGATAGATCAATAACCCTTAAACCAACCCCCCCCCCCCCCCCCCCCCCCGCTATGGAATAAAAGTGTGTTTTAAGCTTATATTTAAACATTTCCACTGAGGTTGCGGATCGAATCGCAGGGGGAAGACCATTCCACAGCACCGGGGCCCGGATGGAGAACACTCTCGAACCTGCGGATCTCTTCTTGGCTCTTGGGATCACTGGTAGACCAGCAATTTCAGAGCGAAGGCTCCTGTCGTGCTTTGTCTCTAAATGTCCGTGTATCACAGAGGTACTGACATGATACTCAAGTAGTCTTAGCTAAAATACTCCCAAAATTCTGAAATTTTAGTACGTGTACTTGATGTTGACGCCATAATTCTGTATTGTGCATGAGTGACTCCAGCACATGCTGTAATCACACGGTTTGGTGACAATAGTGAACAAAAGAATGGAGTGTCGGCATTTTTGATAATCGATTTTTGTCGTTGCAACCCTAATCCGGCCTAGAGTTGCCAGGGTTCATAGAAGATTATCTTGGGCTGCTCCTGGCCGCTTTTGCCCTTTCTTCCTCATGCCATGAGGCTCTTTAACTCCACCCGGGGGAGTAAAAGCCCACATTAAACCACACCCCACATTGCATATTACTGTATTTGTATTACAGTGTGTATTTTATGTCGCACTAAATACTCTATATCAACTCGTTGAGTACGTATTATATTCCTTCTACTTTATTATTGTTTTATTTCCAACACAAGAATACTGCTGGAAGTGTGAATTTCCCTACGGGTATGAATAAAGTATCTATCTATCTATCTATCTAATCCTAATCTTAGATGCTGTAGAGTCAGTAGACCAAGTCAAACCATTGACACCGATAGCATTACAGGATTAAGTATTTGATTGTATTCCACAGAAAAAGTCATCTTGGAATGTGATGATGATAGATTTCAATCCTAAACATCAACCTCCTTTTTGTTTAATGAACTCCCAGTTTTGCAAATTAATATTAATCAGCAAACCTAATCATTATCTTTGGCATTCACTCAGTTTCAAATGCCAGAATGTTGTGTTCACTGTTCATCGACCTTTACCCAAACATCAACGACGCTGGCAGCAAATTACCTAAAATCTCCCACACTGCGCTATTAACAATGAGTTGGATCCTCTAAAATGTTAAGCTTGATTGCGCGCTAAAAGGTGTTTTTGACATTATCAGTTGAGGCAAGGTGATGAAATGAACAGAGACGAAAGGGGAGAGAGTCAATTGTTGAAAGTCAAGGGTGTTGCTTTTATCAGCATCTCATTCCAAAAAAAAAAACATTTGAAGAAGTAAAATCTAAAAAGCAAGTAAAGATAAAATAAATATTGACAGATGACACAGAGAATATAAAGAGAAAAATAACAAAAAAGAATAGAATAAGAAACAAAAGAAAGTCAAAGGTAAAAAGATAGAAAAAGGAGAAAGGTAGGATTAAAAAAGCAAGGAAAAAACGGAAAGTCGAGTAATGATTAATCGTTCGGCCCTTAGTCAAAAAAAGTTTCAAAGGGCTGCACAGACTACTATTAGTCATTTACAATTGGAAATGCAATTGGCTTTATCTACATTGATAACAACGTTCCAGGTCACATTCCAGGCGCCCACCCGGATCGACCGCCTTAGATTCAACCGAGGGGGTGGAGAGCCGGGGGGGTGACACCTCAGCACCGCCGCTACGCGCTAGCTCCAAACCCGGCCGGACCCGGTTGCTCCGAGGTTTCCTCCCTTTCCGGCGATGTGGGTCCCAGAAGCTTCGCCCCATTGCTTTCATGCGACTCCGATAGCAGGCGTCGGGAGTACTTCCTCGGAGCGGGTTTCGACTGGGTTTTTTGGCAATTGGCCTCAGTGAAATTCCAGGATGGGGTTGCAAATCTTAGCTCCCTAGGCTCCTGAGCCAAGAGTCGCTATTTATTTCGACATCGCACAATGCCGCTGTAGCCGTGTGTTCAGTTCCTTGGGGTTATCGACTTTGCTTTACTCTTGTGAAGCCTTGATGCTCACTGAGGGCCTGGGGTGTAGACCAGACTCCTTTGTAACAAGATCCCTTCGGCAAATCTACAGGTACCGATGGAATGACTGCGTGTCGAACCAACGGGTGCTCGACAGGGCGCAGATGGGTCATGTTGTATGCAGTTGCGTTTCTACGGACATGTGGCGCGATAGCCACCAGAGGACCCAGCTCATCGAATCCTTTATGTTAGGGATCCGAGAGGCTGGACCTGCCGAGTGGGTCTCCCACGTGTATTGTGGTTCTCGCAGCTGGGGTGATACATGGAGGGCTGGGGCATGGGCTATGGCTCGGAGAAGGCCGGCAGAGTGGAGGGGTAGAGTGAGCGCGGCAAAGTGCCTTAGCTGACCTGATAGCGTAGTGAACGTTGAAAATTAGAAGAGATAAAACTAAATGGAAAAAATGAGTTAAAAAAAAGAGTGTTAGGATGAAACATCTATCAAACATATACACCGTATTTTCCGCACTATAAGGCGCACCGGGTTATAGGGCGCACCCCGAAAAAATAGTTTTTGGTCCTATATTTTCCATACTTAAAGCGCACCGGATTATAAGGCTCTACAATGATAACGTGGACAAAACAGTCAGATAGTTCAGTCCAACTTATTACCCCCTTAACATTCCCAAAGCTTGCAAAGAAGCAAATACGTGTCTCAGACATGTACAGAAACAGTGTGTGTACGATGTCACCCATTACTCAAATGCATTGTTCCACATATCATTCGGAAGGTTGGGATTCAAGAAATGCCAAACATTTCTTAGTTTCCATTTTATTTTTTGCTGGCAACTGTGTGGACAGCAAAGTAAGAATTTTATTGTGCAGGGAAATGGGGTTCTTTACTGTGCATATGACAATAAACACTTTGAATTGAATTTAGTTTAAAAATAGACTCATCACAGAAACATCAAGGTCGTTCTAAAACAAGATACCGGGAAAATATAAAGCAGCATAGCTCACCTTCAAGTTCTCTTGCAGCCATCACGTTCAATAATGATACGTAACCCTGGTCTTTTTACAACCGTGAGTGTAGTAAATCCAGGAGAGTAAAATATTTACAAATACAGAATAGTAAAAATGTTTTCTCTATGCCGTAGTGCAACCCAACGTGTGATTCACATTCATCTTTTTCGGCCAATTGCAGGCTTTGTTTTGCCCCTTTAGCCTATGCGAGCCTGTAAATGATAAAAAGGATCCGCTCCCTTTACCTCCGAATAACTTTAGCCAATAGTGACCGATTCAAATAATGATTGACACGTTGGTTAGGAAATGAAACACCAGTATATAAATCCCAGCATACACCGCGGACTACTTCGCCTTCGGGGGGAAATCTAGTCGGCGGCTGCTTGCCTTAGTTGCAAGACTTTGCGACTTAATATCGATCCATATATAAGGCGCACTGTACAATAAGGCGCATGGTCAGCTTTTGAAAAAAATAAAGGCTTTTAGGTGCGTCTTATAGTGCAGAAAATACAGTACATCTATCTACCTACCCTACTCATATCCCTCGAGAGGGGTGACCGACAGCAAGACAAACACATACAAAATAAACTGAAAAGGGAAAAAGTAGCAAAAAACACAAACAAAATTTTGTGGACCATGGCCAACCCAAATGCCCAAACACCCAAACAAGTTAAGCACCTCGACACCCAGGATTGTCATGCTGTCGTCCCTCCGGATGAAACGGGACACAAGAATGCAGTCATGTCACTCGGGTCAGGGTTACACAACACACTCTTCTGTTCAACGGCAGAGCCGGACATTTTTCACAGGTTTACCCCTGCCGCATCATACGGGTGGCCTGCCCATCCCTTGGAACGCGCCAAACATCCCACTACCCTTTTACAACAGCTCTCCACTCATTCCTATCACCAACAAGAGCTCTAGCTTCCATTATTTTTAAACCTCTTTCCTGCACACCATCCATCCACGTCAATCGCGGCCTTCCTCTTGGTCTCCTTCCATTGACTTCTGCTCTGTAGATCCTCTTCAACATTCGCTCCTCATCCATCCTCTCCATGTGTCCAAACCAACAGAGTACTCTCTCATCCACACGCTTGCTCAGTTCCACTACTACTCCAGTTCTGTCTCTCACAATTTAATTTCTGATTTTATCCAATCTGGTCGCTCCTAACATACTCCTCAAACACTTCATCTCAAAAACATTTAATTTCCCTCTCAAATCTGCGTTCAGGCTCCAAGTCTCTGCACCATACAACACAGTCGGCACAATCACACTCTCATACAGTCCCTTTTTAACATTCATACGCTTATTGCTCATCACTCTCCTAAGAGAAACCAAAACCTTGCCTCCTTGATTCAAAACATATATAGTACAGTGGAACCTCGGTTTTTGAACGCCTCTCAGTTCGACCAAAAATTTCGAGAAATTCTTGCTTTGCTGTTAGGTCAAAAATTCGGAGTTCGAACGCCAGTAATGCCTGAGTGCGTACGCAAGAGTGCGGTGCTGAGCGGCGTACGGGTGTAGATCGTGTAAATCGCCCCCACCCCTCGTGACCAACTGTTATCACGTGCGTACTTGCCTCTTTTTGCTTTCGCTTTTAATATCGGTGAACGGAGTGTTTTAGCCCCTAACTATGCCTCCAAAGAAGGTCGGTGCAAGCAGGACAGGTGAAAACAGAAAAGTTGTTCGTACAACTATTGCCTTTAAGAAAGACATAATAGCTAAATATGAAAGAGGTGTGCGGGTTACCGATCTTGCTAAGGGAATACAGCATGCGCCTTCTGCTGACCACCACAAAGGTAAGAAATCCTATTCATAAATCTTTTCTTTATTTTATTGTATTTATTTTTTTTAACACGTTCGTGTTAGCGTAATATTTCGTACGAAAGATTACGATAACGCGAGCGTACGATTAGCCTGGGTTAGCTTTATGATTCGAGGTAAACATTCAGGGTGTTGGAACTGAGCCCAAAATTCAGGGTGTTGGAACGGAGCCCCCTTTCCAATGAAGCGCTAGCCACTTGTGGTGCTAACTGACTTGTAAACAAACTTATTTTTTTATTTTTACTCATTCATGTTAGCGTAATCTTTCGTACGGAAGATTACGATAACACGAACGTACGATTAGCCTGGGTTAGCTTCATGTTTACGTTAAACATTCGGGGTGTTGGAACGGATTGAAACGATTTACATTATTTTTAATGGGAAAAATGATTTCGGTGATTGAACAAATCGGTTTTCGAACAGGGTTCTGGAACGGATTATGGTCGAGAACCGAGGTTCCACTGTATATAGTATCCTGTGTGCCAATCAGTAACAAAGAAGTAGGTTTCATTTTCTAAAAAGAATGGAGACATTTGTGAAAAAACCTGCTAAAAACAATTCAAATTTGACCTAAATCCCTTCCTGCAGACCCTCCTATCAAATTGGCGATTGATAAACCTCAATGCAGAGTACGAAAGAATGCTTCAGTTGCAGGGTTGGGTAGGGTTACTTTAACTGGATTACTTTCAATTACTTTTGGATTACTCCGATGCCAAATATGCTAATAAAAGACAAAATAAACTAAATATGAATACAATTACTAAATTTTGTGGAGGCTTGGGGAGTAACGGAATACATGGAATGGCAAAAATGATGTTGGCCGGAGATCAAAGACAGGAGAGAAAGCTTATCACATGTTGTGAGTCATCATTTTATTCATATTTAGTTTATTTTGTCTTTTATTTGCATATTTGGTATTGGAGTCATCCAAAAGTAATTGAAAGTAATCCAGTTAAAGTAACCCTACCCAACCCTGTTCAGTTGTCAGGTTGGGTCACCCCATTGAATACAAAAAACACAGAAACAGGACTAAAATACCTAGATTTTCAAGGATGTGGAGATCCCTGCACCTTTGGAAATAATTCAAGTCCTGGGCACAATAGAGAGAGGGTGTTCCGCTCGATTTGTGGTCACTTGGATTATCGACGCTAAGAAGAGGTAAGAGAGAGGACAAAAGGAGACTTGTTTGGCATTTATGACTGGAAATCATGCTTCCATTTTGAAAAAAGGTACTCAGAAGCGTGACTTTCTTTATTGATTGAGGGCTTTTCCAGGGATTAAGCCCTAACCTTATATTGATCCAGTTGGGAAGGGGATGGAACTCCCTCAGAAAAAGCTGGAATACATCCCAATTCTTGTCCTTATATTTTGTATGGTTTTTCAACCCTTTCACCTTTACTTTTCATGTTTTACTATATATTGTCTCATCTCATCTCATCAGCTACACCGCTTATCCTCAGTAGGGTCACGGGGGTGCTGGAGCCCATCCCAGCAATCATTGGGCAGTGGGCAGGGGACACCCTGAACTGGTTGCCAGCCAATCGCAGGGGGACAGACAACTCGCTCGCTCATTCACACCTAGGGACAATTTAGACCGGCCAATTCACCTGAAATGCATGTTTTTTTGGATTGTGTGAGAAAACCGGAGTGCCCGGAGGAAACCCACGCAAGCATGGGGAGAACATACAAACTCCGCACAGGAAGTCTGGAGCTGGATTTGAACCCACGCAGGAGGTTCCCATGACTTGAACTGTGCCGCACATGCGCTAACCACTGCCCCGCCGTGCTGCCCCTATATATTGTATGTTGTTTTATTTTAAAAAAAAACTACCGTAAATTCCGGACTATAAGCCGCTACTTTTTTTCCCAAATGTTCAACCCTGCGGCTTATTCAGTGATGCGGCTAATTTATGTACTTTTTCTAACAGCCGCCAGCGGCGCTCGAGTATAAAAAAGGTAAGATTTAAACCGGTGGAATATATGCAAGTGTGTTGCTAGCGTGTTTTTGAACAGAGGAGCGTAGGACTACGTCTATATGACAAAGTCTCTTTCCCATACTGGAGGAGACTACTTTAATGACGTCAGTTATAGGGAGAAAGATGAGCACGGTTTATCGTGATTTTTACGAGTACCGTATTATTTTTTTAACAGACCCGTTTCTTAGTGTTGTGAGCGTGTTCCTAGTGGCGTTTTGCTACCCTTCACAGGCACGTTTTGGGATGAAAGTTATATTATTATTAAAGCTTTGAAAACTCTCACAGTGTACCATCTTTCTTTGTAAATATGTGTAACCATGTATAATATGTATTTGCAACTGTATATTTTGGTAATGTATTTATTTTAGAGACTTAGTCTGATATGTTTTCCACGGGCGAATCAAAAATAAGGGGCGAATACAACGGGGGCTGATGGGAAGTGGAGTAAAGGTGAGACGTGTTTGTGGACGCAGCGGACAATAGTGGATATATTTTTCCCACCCTTACCTTTGTAAATATACATTTGTTTCTCTTGGATTATTTTCAACAGGACCAGGACTTTGCAGGTCCTCGTCATATCTTATGTACCGGTATCATTTTACGTTCAATATACCGGCTGTTGCTATTGGACTGTGTACTTCATATTCAGTAACAATTGTGGGACTCAAAGTCGGATTTGGGTTAATATCGTGATAGTGTTACATATTGGCGCATGCGGCTTGTGTAAGTAGAAAATTGCTTATCCTCCTGAAATTTGGTGGGTGCGGTTTATAATCAGGTGCGCTCTATAGTCTGGAATTTACGATACTTAAAATGTATTTTAAAAGAAAATACCCTGATGGAAAAAAAATGTTTGTACAATATACCTTTTTGGATTTTTTTGGTCAGTCCTACCAATATTAGTGTCAGGACCAGAACGGAGACAGGACCCACTCGCGTAACGTTTTTCACAGTTTTATTGGGAAGATGGAAAAGGAGTGCACACACGATCCGGAGATTGCTGGTCGCAGGGAGTAGGTTACTCAGAAACAGAAGTGAGACTTCCGAGGCGAGTGATGGCGGTGTCGGGAACGGGAGAAACGGTTCAGTAGCCGGGATGGAAGAGCAAAAACGTGGTCGATATCAAAAAATGAGTCGTTGATTGGGATGGGAGAACAGACGTGGTCGAGGTCAAAACAGGTCATAATTCGGGACGGGAGAGCAGACCTGGTCGAGATCAAACAGATCGTAGCGGGAGAAAAACAGGAGCAAAAACACAGGACAGGCGAAAAAGGGCTTGCCGTGTAAAAACGGAGATTCGAAGACGGACCAACAAAAGGGGAACTGACAGGACAGAGCTTAAATACTGACAGGGAGCCAATCTGTCAACAAGCTGCAGCTGGCGCCACACGGGTGGGGCCAATTGGGCGCCATGGCAACCGTGACAATTAGGTAAAAATTTAATATAAAAAACAAATCAACCCGATAGACTCACCAAAAAAAGAACAAAGAAAACGAAACAGAAAAGCAACAGTGCCTCGACAACCCCCAAAAAACAAATAAAATAAGTCAACCAGTTGCAGTGGGTGGCTTCAAAGACTTATTATTGTTAGTGTAGAGCAAATAAGCCCAGCACAAAATTGACTTCCAAGTAACTCAGAACATTGGAATGGATGGAATGACTACGTCCCCTTTTGGACAGTTCCCGGACGTACCAATTCATCATGTACCATAATGAAATCCGATAACATGAAGTTTGAAAGTAATTAAAACATCCAAGGCTATGTATTGATAAAATAATGTTCTCAATTATGTCGATGGAAGGGGCATTCTCAAGTACAGAACACTATGCAAATTTTCCACTTCTTTGGCTTCCTAACAAGTTTAGCAATTTCAAACACCGTCACCCGATACTGTATTAGATATCTAAGACCATGCCCTAAGAAGCATGACCTGGTCAATTATGGGTACCATCCGGTAAACACCAACTGTCACGAAACGGCAAATCAATCAAGTCAAATGAGTTCGCCGCGGTAGCCTCTACGTCGGTATCGTTTTTTTTGTTTTCTTTGCAAACGAAGCGAGCGGTTTGATGCTACTGTGTGCTTGCGTCTGCTGCCTCGGATTTCGCGTGGCGGTTATGTAGTGAAAGGAAGTCCGTCTCTTTTTAGAGAACCGCCTTTTTCGGCTCAACTCATTAAAGAAAGCCGACTCTCAAACGGCTCACTTGCTTTGATGCATTATATTATGAATTATTATTGTTGTATAAAGAAGTTAAGAAAAAAAGGAAATGTAAAAGGAGAGAATGAAAAAAGACAGGTCTGTGGTTATCCCTTTAACCAGTATATTACCAACAATAATTGTTGAATGAATGAATAATTTGAATATTATTCAACTTAATTATATTTGCATGCATTTTTTTCCTTCTACTGTGAACGTCCAAGCTACTTCATTTTTGAACTGTTTTTTATAATAAACCTCATTGATGTCGAGCAACTCAGGATCTCACAACAAAATGTTAATTAACAATATACAGTGAAGTCTCGGTTATCGCGGTTAACCGAGACCACCCGCGAAAACTGAAAATCCGCGAAGTAGCGGCGCCCCTTCAAAAATTCTTAAAAAAACGTTTACAGGTATAAATCACTGCAAGACAAAGACTAACTAACCGCGATCTATGGCGAGAAGCGTACTGTATACGAGATAAGCGTGGACTGATGGGCATCAGGAGAAGCTTGGGCTACTGTAGCGAATGGGCCAATGGGGAGTCGAGTATTCAGCGAGTGCTGGCCAATCAGCTTGCGTTTATGCCCGTGATGCTTAGCGTATACGTGCATTTCTTTGTGTTTTAAAATTGTGTAAAATGATGCAATTACCAATTCTAATTGAATATTTTGTTTTCAACTTTTGTAAAATAATGTAATTTCTAATTCTAATTTAATATTTTTCATTATTATTTTTGAATATTTTTTTATATTTTTAATTTTTGAATGTTTATTAGACCCGCGAAGCTCTGAACCCTCGAAAGTGGAACCGTGAACTAGCGAGGTTCCACTGTATATATCACGAAACACATGTACAATATCTCCCATCTCATCTCATCTCATTAGCCGTACCGCTTATCCTCATTAAGGTCGCGGGGGGCTGGAGCCCATCCCAACCATCTCCGGGCAGTGGGCAGGGGACACCCTGAAATGGTTGCCAGCCAATCGCAAGGCACACAGGGACAGACAACTCATTCGCTCATTCACACCTAGGGACAATTTGGACCGGCCAATTCACCTGAAATGCATGTTTTTGGAACGTGGGAGGAAACCGGAGTGCCCGGAGGAAACCCACGCAAGCACGGGGAGAACATACAAACTCCGCACAGGAAGTCTGGAGCTGATTTGAACCCACGACAGGTTCCCATGACATGAACTGTGCCGCACAACGTTTCATGTTAGAGACTTAGTCTGATATGTTTTCCACGGGCGAATCAAAAAGAAGGGGCGAATACAACGGGGGCTGATGGGAAGTGGAGTAAAGGTGAGACGTGTTTGTGGACGCAGCGGACAATAGTGGATATATATTTTTCCACCCTTACCTTTGGAAATATACTTTTTTCCCCCTTGGATTATTTTCAACGGGACCCGGACTCTGCGTCATATCTTATGTACCGGTATCATTTTACGTTCAATATCCCGGCTGTTGCTATTGGACTGTGTACTTCATATTCAATAACAATTGCGGGACTCAAAGCCGGATTTGGGTTAATATCGTGATTGTGTTACGTATTAGCGCATGCGGCTTATATGCAAGTGCGGGTTGTGTAAGTACAAAATTGGTTACCCTCTTAAAATGCGGTGGGTGCGGCTTATAATCAGGTGTGCTCTATAGTCCGGAATTTACGGTACTTAAAATGTATTTTAAAAGAAAATACCCTGATGGAAAAAAATGTTTGTACAATATATGCACTCCGCACAGGAAGTCTGGAGCTGGATTTGAACCCACGACAGGTTCCCATGACATGAACTGTGCCGCACAAGCGCTAACCACTGCTCCGCCGTTCTGACCCCTGCGCCGCCCCCATGTATAACATGTTAAAATACATAAACACGTTTGAAAAAAACAATATGGTGTAAGATTATTTTGTATTTTGTAAGGGAAAATACAATAATTTGTAAGGGTATGGAGCCCTGGAGCGCGACAGGTATGGAAAAGAATCACAAAAGACAGTTTTTGGGGGTTATGCCTCATAATCCGGTGCACCTTACAGTGCGGAAGATAAGGTACTATACATATCCCTGCTTCCTTTTTTGTGCACGGAGAGTCGGAATAAGGCCCATCAATGCAAACTACCCATCAAGGAAAGATAAAAAACAAGCTTTATTTACAAATAATGTCTGACACGGTTAAGAAGCAGAAAGGTGTTTTGCAAACAAAGCAGCTCGACAGTCAGACAACCGATGGCCCACGCAATCCAGGATGCTGATGAGCCTAAAAAAAGAAGATGATGGAATGCAATTTGTCATTCACTTTGAGGTGTTCTATCTCAAGTGCTGGGAGACAGACACCTACTGTGAAAATTCGCCTCCCTCTGCTTGTTACCAAGGCGCTGTTTTGGCAGCTACAATTCAAGGGCCGTGTGTAAAATGTCAGGATTTGATAAGAAGCATCACTGCTAATTGCCACTTTTGAAAGGAAAACGCCAAAATTGATCTGGGAAGATGATTAGATGTTTATGTCTATCACTTATTTCAGTTTTGATACATCGCCTAAGTCAGGACTGTGTGTTCCAAATCATTCAAATTCATCATTTTAGCACAAAATCGAACAGACCACTCGGGAATTGACGACACCAATGATGTAGCGTTACTGTCATGTTTGTAGGAGGTGGACCCAAACGCACGGAAGCTGGAATTTTGGACGGCTAAAGGTCATTTGTCCTTCCCAGCCGGAACAGGGACCATAAGCTACAGAGTGACCTTCTCTTTGCCAGGACAGGAACCTTCTTGCCATCAGGAGAGGGAACAGAAAGAGCTGAGGGACCCTTCCCTTGCCACCGGGACAGGATAAAGAAAAGGTAAATGGACTTTCATCTCGCTGCTGGGAAAGGGAGGTGGAAGCCTCCTTCAGGATCATTTGATGGTTTGGTCATCCTGGTTGTAATATCCATGTTATTTCTGCTGTCTTCTACATTTAAGTCATGTTTGTTTTTGATTGGTCCAGTGTTCTGCGGCCAGGGAAAAAAACACCCTGTTCCTCCTGAATCTGAGATTCGACCTCCTGGCGGACCCTGCTCTCCAGTACCCCTGAATAGACCCTACCAGGGAGGCTGAGAAGTGTGATTCCCCTGTAGTTGGAACACACTCCCCGGACCCCCTTCTTAAAGAGGGGAACCACCACCCCAGAACAGGAGATCGACAGATGGGTCGGTGCAGCGTCTGCTGTCAATCGGACCCTGTACCGGTCCGTCGTAGTGAAGAGGGAGCAGAGCCGAAAGGCGAAGCTCTCGATCTACCGGTTGATGTAGCTTCCTACCCTCACCTATGGTCATGAACTTTGGGTTATGACCGAAAGAACATGATCCCGGATACAAGTGGCCGAAATGAGTTTCCTCCGTAGGGTGTCTGGTTTTTCTCTTAGAGATAAGGAGAAAAGCTCAGTCGTCTGGGAGGGACTCTGTGGGTCACTGCTCCTCCACATTGAGAGAAGCCAGTTGAGGTGGCTAGGGCATCTGATAAGGATGCCTCCTGGACGCCTCCCTAGGGAGGGGTTCCGGGCATGTCCCACCGGCAGGAGGCCCCGAGGGCAACCCAGACATGCTGGAGAGACTGTCTCTCGGCTGGCTTGGGAACGCCTCGGGATCCCATCGGATGAGCTGGAGGAGGAGGCTGGGGATAAGGACGTCTGGGCTTCCCTTTTAAGGCTGCTGCCCCCGCGACCCGACCTCGGATAAGCGGATGGTAATGGGTGGATGGATGGGTTGTTTTTGATTGGACATTACTTTGTTTTGTGACCACTAGCTTGTCTGTTACTTTGTACCTTCTTTTGTTAAAGACTATCGCTCTTTTTGATCATGTCTGCCTCTGGCTTCCCCGTGTTTGGGTCCACTTGCAAAATGTGACTGTTCTTTGATCCAAGCAACACTCATGTTGTCTATTTTCAGTTCAGATGAGCTCTAACTGTCATGAGTGCTGATTCAGGGCACTGCCCAATTGGCGCCAATAGCCCCGAGAGCTGATTGGTTCAAAGACTCTTTATGAAATCCCTGGCTTTAAAACCCGTCAGACCGTTTGCGAACCAATGCTCCCAGCAAGGCAAGCTCCATACCTTCCGACATTTTCCTGCCCCGTTATCTCCTGCCTGATACCTGTTGCCGATCTGTTTCTGGACCCGTTTCTGCCCTGCTCTTCCATCCCGACCATTGAACTGTTTTGCCCTGTTTCCTGCCTGATACCTGTTGCTGACCTCTTTTCTGGACTCAATACCGCCCTTGTTCTCCCGTCCCGGCTACCGACCAGTACCCCTGCTGCCAACGATTATCCTCGCTCGACACGGATGTGCCACTACCGCGTTCCTGCCACCTACTACCCGTGTCTGTCGATCATCGTATCATGGAAGCAAGCACTGCTCTCTCTCTCTATATCAATAAAACTAAGTAAAGGAACGCTACTGGGTCCTGTCTCCGTTTCTGGCTTGTGACACCCACAAAACTTCTTTCTTTCGCAGTGGCGAAATTTCCCATTGACTTGTGCTACTTTTTTGGGTGCGTAAGAGCTTTATTAAAAGTTCCCCATCTCCGGTTCATTTCTTCCGGTTACCCCTCAGTGCACAGAACAATCTCATTCCCCCTCCTCGTCTAAAGCCTCTCTATAAGAAGAAATTAAACGGATGGAGTTTGTTCTAAAGTCATTAAAAGCGTTTCAATTCGAAGAAAGAAAGTGATAAGGGGCAGAACACCCCGGCTTGCTGACTAATCACGAGTCAGCGTTTTTCTTTGTGTTCATACTGATTTTAAAGGACTACGTTGACATAAATAGGACCTTTTGAATAACGGTGATTTTATGAATACCTTTACCTTTTGTTTTCTATGGTGCTTGTCCAAGTTGCTGTTGTTGTTAAGTTAAAGTCTATTCTAGGTGAATTTGAGCCAGTCAAGAAACCTTTTTGAAGTTGAGAACTACATTTTTTTAATTTACCGCACTATAAGGCGCACCGTGTTATAAGGCGCACCTTCAATGAATGATATATTTTAAAACGTTTTCCATACATAAGGCGCACCGCATTATAAGGCGCTATAAGTGCATGCTGGTTTAAGATCAGGTGATTGTGCAATTTTGTAATTGTAATCCTGTGCAGTCCTTAGAGTCATTTTTTGTGATTAAGGGCCATATAAATAAATGTGACTTGACTTGACAGTAGAGGATGTAGTTACGTTATGCAACCATTAGATGGTGCCCCGCTAAAGGGAATGTCAACAAAACAGTCAGATAGGTCAGTCAAACTGTATTAATAGATAACAAACAAGCTTTCCACAACTCCATTCGCTCCCAAAATGAATAAACAGCTGTTTTATTATTTTCTGAGGTAAAGCATTTTCGTGACCCATCTTCAACATCTTTGAACAACAGCAAGGCATAACATTTGACTTTTCCTCCATTTAGTCAACACGCAAAAAAACGTTTGATACTGTTATGGTGAACTAAACGTTAGTGCAATCGCAATATAGTGACACTCCTAATGGGCAAAAACAATAACAATAAAGCAACAACATAATAACTGTAAAATGTAAAACGTAAACAGCTCATCCTCATGCTTCCTCCACTTCCGCACCATCGATTCATTAATGTTAAACTCTCTTGCTGCTGCTCTATTCCCGTGTTCTACTGCGTGACTGATCGCCTTGAGTTTAAACTCTGCGTTGTAAGCGTGTCTCTTAATAGGAACCATTTCAGGGTCTTTATACAAACGCACAAATAAAAGAGAATCGTTGTTTAATATTTCCCAGTATGCACAGCGCACTTCTACACGAAAAATGGAGTCGGTGGCTGCTTCTTTGAGTTGCGAGACCTTGTAATTTAATATTGATCCATATATAAGGCGCACCAGATTATAAGGCGCATAGTCAGCTTTAAAAAAAAAAAATCAGATTTTATGTGCGCCTCATAGTGCGAAAAATATGGTAATCGAAAGATATAGTTATTATGTTTTGCTTAGATAAACTGTATTACGTGGTTGGGATTTCTGCATTTTGTTTTCTAGGACTTCAAGCAACTACCTGACCTCGGTTTCCTTAAATTATTTTTCATAGTTTCATTGTTCATTTACAGGGTTGGGTAGGGTTACTTTAACTGGATTACTTTCAATTACTTTTGGATTACTCCAATACCAGATATGCTCATAAAAGACAAAAGAAACTAAATATGAATAAAATGACAACATTTTGTGCAGGCTTGGGGAGTAACGGAATACATGGAACTTTGGGGGCGGCAGTAGCTCAGGAGGTAGAGCGCTCGTCGATCCCAGTTCGAATCCCGGCTTGTCCGTGTTACATGTCGAAGTGTCTTTGGGTAAGACACTGAACCCCTAATACCCCCAATAAGCAGGTTACCGTCTTACATGGCTACAATACAAGGCCGCTATTAAAGCGCTTTGGGAAGTCATTGACTTGAAAAGCGCTATATACATGCTGTTTGGATTTATTTTCATTTTGTTTTTGTCGCATTTTATGTCAGTTTTGCCGGAGATCAAAGAGATCAAAGCCAGGAGAGAAACTTACCACGTGTTGTGAGTCACCATTTTATTCATATTTAGTTCCTTTTGTCTTTTATTAGCATATTTGGTATTGGAGTAATCCAAAAGCAATTGAAAGTAATCAAGTTAAAGTAACCCTACCCAACCCTGGTTATACGATTAAAATGTATATCCATGTTGTCTATTTGGACAGGTGTAAAATTAAAAAAAACGTTGTGCGAGTCATTAATCTTGGTGTGGCACTCCATTCCAAAAAGGTTGCTGACCCCTGGTCTATGTGAAACTTGGTTAAGACCGGATGAGTTTTTACCATTCAACGAGACTTCTCTGCCTGATTATGTGAGCTGTCATGTAGCACGCTCTTTGAGGAAGGGTGGCGGTGTTGCGCTTATTTTTAAAACAATACTCAAATTTACTCTCGGAGCATTGACCGTGAAATTGAATTACCCATTTGGTGAAGATCAGTGAAATTTACAACAGGCTCTCGAATGCTCTAGAAACCCTCAAGGGCTCCAGGTCCAGGCTCTCGTACCGAGTCTTCTAATGGTTGCACTTTCAGTTTTTCCTTGCCCTTCATCGTAGAGTTTGATTGAATTGCCACCATGTGGACCCAACAGCTGTTCGCCAGGAAGGGACGGTCGTCTAGCACTCAAATTGAAGTGCACTTTCTCGTGAAATCCATTCGAAGCTATCATAACTCCGAGCATTTCTTTTAGTTCAAATTGGCCTGGAATGGTAGAAAATGGCAGGACGTTACATACAGTCAATGTTCCCTCTAATACAAACAAAATGTCGGTGAGCAACGCTTGAAACAACAGTGAGCAACAGCAATCCCAAGTGTGGCAACTAAGTCATTATCAAACATGTCCAAAACTTGACATCACGTTATGTTTTGCTGAGTTTCCGGCAATGCAAAATCATTTTTCACTTTTGAAGGAATTGACTCATGTACGATTGCAAAGGCTGTACGGCCTACAAACGTTGTTTGTTTTTACAATTCTTTCACAAGATTTACATTTATTTTTTTCCCTGGTATCTTTTGTCACATAATACTAACATTTTTGGGGGCTTATTTAGTCGGTTGCACGATACAGAACTGTACTTAATCACATTTTTTTTTGTGGAAGTACAATGTTGGCAACAAGATTGACTTGATAGAATTGGAAATTATTTGAATGCTACACAAACTTTTTCTCCTTTGTCCGTTTTTTCTACTTTTTTTAAATTCCTTTAGAAAAAAATCTCATTGTGTTTATTTTTTCCTAACTGTTATTTTTTTTCTTTTTGTTCTCTATTTCCTTTTTTTCCCTTCTTTCTTTTTCTTTTTCTGGCTTTTTCTGAATTTTTCCTTCTTTTTTTCCTCTTCCTTTTGTTTCTTTTTTTCTCAGCTTTTCACTACTTTTTCATTCTGGTATTTCTTTATTTTTTGTTCTATTTACCCCCCTTCCTTTTAGTCATTTTTTGCATAAGTGTACATAATATTTGGTCGTGTAGGGATTAAAGAAGCAAAAACAACCTGAAGAGCCGTTTGGGACCCGCAAGAGCCGAGCCGAAGAAGCCGGTTCTCGAAAAACTCTACTGACTTTACTTAACTCCGTCCTACTTCGACCTCAACTTCAAAATACCACATTTAAAACACAGCGTCAGGGGAACCCCTGTATTTTTACCCTCATGCACTGTAACTTTGACTTAATTCGCTTCTTAATTAGCAATTTGAAGCCCTGATTTTTGTGAGCTGGCTACATTTTCTGGGCAGTGCGCAATTGCGCATACACGCAGCTTAGAGGGAACATTGCATACAGTATATCGGTTTGGTTACATTCATTTGGCTGGGAAAAAAAGGGTAGTGCGTTCGATTCGTCTCGCCGAACACTTGATATACCGCAGCGATTAAATGAAGGGAAACTTATGTAGGTTGATAAGTACAGAAAACCACAGACGGTGCGTTTAAAGGCGATGGCTGTATCTTGGATATAAATAGATTAAAGACGATGCATTTTAGTCTAATCGTTCGTCTGAAACATCCTTTCTGCTTGTCCTTGGGATGAAAAAGACGGGTTTCCGTGTGTTCCGGACTCATGGCAGAAATCTGGTGCAAATGATGAACAAATCCCCATGACTGCTCTGAGTGGGGAGCACGGAAACAGTACAGAGAAAATGAGGCTTTTGTAGAGGAAGGTTTTATGAAAATGAGCATATCTCCTCTCAAAATAATGTAGTCTCGTTATATCCCGTGCCTTATACAGTATGTATTATTCAGGCTGTTGGTGTCAGAACCCGAACAGGTGGTGGACCCAGACGCGTAACGTTTTCACACAAGCTTTATTTTATGGGAACGGGACAGTCGGGAACACAAACACCAGCGATTCGGCGTTCACTGGGCAGAAGAGATAGAAACCGGGCAGGACAGACGGGATCAATGCCAGATACAAGATACACGAGCAGATACCGGACAGGGCAGGACAGTCGGAATCGATACCTGATACTGGAGCAAGACAGGATGAGACGGACGGGATCGATAGCGTATACTGGACACGGAGCAGGATACCGGACAGAGTCACAATACAAGTCTTGCAAGTGCAGAGGTTAAATATTTAGAGTTTTTCATTTATATTTTAAAGCCTGAAATATGGCAGTATGTCAAAAAAAATCCATTGGGGGGTTGGTTAGGGGCAATACGTTACAGTGCCTTGACAAAATAAGTGCTCTGTGTTCACTTCTAAAAATTTGCAGAAGTACAAATAGGAGTGTTCCAGGATCCGTGTAGTTATTCCATCTCCATAACACAGTCCAACTGTCACGGTTGCCCATTGCCCTCACTTGGTCTCGCCCGTTTGGCGCCAGCTGCTGCTCATTGCCTGATTGACTTCACTCCCATCTAAACTCAGTGCTCTCATTCACTCTTTGTCAGTCTGTTAATGAACCTCTGCACTTGCAAGACTTGTATTGTGACTCTGTCCGGTATCATGCTCGTGTATCCACTATCCGGTATCGATCCCGCCTGTCTTGTCCTGTTCGGTATCTTGCTCCAGTCTTCAGTATCTGGTATCGATCCCGCCTGTTGTGTCCTGTCCGGTATCTTGCTCCAGTATTGATCCCGCCTGTCTCGTCCTGTTCAGTATATTGCTCCAGTCTTCAGTATCTGGTATCGATCCCGCCTGTTGCGTCCTGTCCGGTATCTTGCTCCAGTATCTGGTATCGATCCCTTCTGTCTCGTCCTGTTCGGTATCTTGCTCCAGTCTTTATTATCCGGTATCGATCCCTTCTGTCTCGTTCTGTCCGGTATCTTGCTCCAGTCTCTGGTATGGATCCCGTCTGTCCCGTCGTGTCCAATATCTTGCTCTAGTATCCTGTATCTGGTATACATCCCGTCTGTCCTGTCCGGTTTCAATCTCGTCTGCCTCAGGCTTCCTGTTTTTCCGCACCTGACTTATGTTTCACTTCTTCCGCCCAGCGATCGTTGAATCACTGGCGTTTGTGTTCACGCGCATGACTGCCCCATTCCCGGAAAATAAAGCTTGTGTGAAAACATTACGCGTCTGGGTCCTCCGTCTGTTTGGGTTTTGACAGAGGGTTTTTTTTCTAAACAAGTAAACTTGGCAATTTTCAATTGTTGTTGACCAAATAATGGTAAAAGCTAGAAACATAAGTTTTTTTTCTGATATAAGATGATGATTGAAACTTTCTTTTGAAATGCCCTATGCTTACAAATATGAGTGAAAATTGCATGTTTAACTGGGATGAGTTTACAGAAATCTCCCATCTTCCTGCCACAGAAAGGAAGCAAAAACTGTATTATGGTCATCATCTCAATATATGATAACGATATTTGCGGCAGTTTTAGACTCTTTACGATTCCGTCAATCAATTTTCAACCTAATGATAAACTTCCCTGCCTAAATATTGGCTTTATAAAATTTGCATTGGCACACATAATGGATGACTCACAAGAATGGGAAAGAGAGCGGCATAAGAAATGAAACCAGGAACTATCTTCATACACTGTAATTTTGGGCCACTTAATACCCCAATTTGGCCAGACATTTCAAAAGGTGCTTTTTAACTTGGTCCAGTTCATACAAAAACGCAAAATACTCTGGATAAGATTGGTAATGCATAGTTATTATAGCTATGTGTCACCACATGGAGTTTTACAGTACAGTGGAACCTCGCTAGTTTAAGTTTTTGCGGGTTCAGAGCTTCTCGGGTCTAAAAAATATACCTTACCTTCTCAATAAAAGCATTTATTGACTTGACGCCATTGAGCGCGAGCTTATGTCATCTGAGGACATGGTGTGGACACTCTTATTGTGAAGGGGAGGGGGAGGCCCTGACACAATACTTAGTCATGGTGAGTTACCGGGTTACTTCAACTGGATTACTTTCAATTACTTTTGGATTACTCCAATACCAAATATGCTAATAAAAGAAAAAAGAAACCAAATCTGAATAAAATGATGACTCACAACACGTGGTAAGCTTTCTCTCCTGGCTATGATCTCTTTGATCTCCGGCAAAACTAACATAAAATGCGACAGAAACAAATTGAAAATAAATCCAGACAGCTTGCCAACATCATTTTTGCCATTCCATGTATTCGGTCACTCCCCAAGCCTGCACAAAATTTAGTAATTTTATTCATATTGTAAACATGAATTTTCACGCAACAATGTCATTTTCAGAACAAAACAGCGAACAAAAACTGTCACGACCGGAACAAGCAGTGGACCCAAATGCGTAACAATGCTTTATTAAGAGATCGGGGAGGTCAGGGCGAGAGGAAGAGACAGCGATCTGGTGCTTGTCGGGTAAGAGGATAAGGAAGCCCTTCCGGTTGATGACAGGTGGCAAGTTGGGTAGCCGGTACCGGAGGACAAAGCGTGGTCGTGGATCGGAAGCAAGTCGAGTAGCCGGGACAGGAGAACGGAGCGTGGTCTAGGATCGGAAGCAAGTCAAATAACCGGAGGTGATCGGGATGCCAGGGACAGGGGACAGAATCAGGCAGGATACGGGAACAGGTCGGAATCCAAACGGGAGCCAGAGTCAAAAAGTGCTTGCCTTGCATGTGCGGAGGTTTGCCGACGGACTGACCAAGAGTGAACGAGAATGAAGTGCTTAAATAGGGGAGAGGGATAACAAAGAGTGAACGCAGGTGAGGGCGATTAGTGGGCAAGTGACAGAATCGTGACAAAAACTGTCCTATGGCGATGCTTGGAATCCAGGTTAATTATATTTGCGCTGGTTTCAGACTCATCAGGATGCCGTCAATCAATTTCCATCCTGATGATAAACTTCCCGTTTCTATTTCCCTGCCTAAATGTTGGCTTTATGCAATTTGCATTGGCACAGATAATGGATGACTCACAAGAATGGGAAAGGAGAGAGTGGCGTAACAAATGACGCCAGGAAATATCTTTATAAACCGTAATTGTGTTCTATTTTAGATGCATCACGAGTGCAAAAAACAAAAAGCAACTGAGTGAAAGTTCTGCTTGAAATGCATCCTTTCACAAAAAGCCGTGTTTCTCCGTGGTTTTGTTTAAATGAGTGTTTTTAAAGAAACTATTGTCTTCTAAACTATGGTAAAAGCTAGAAAAATACTGCTTTCTGATGAAAAATGAGTATTCAAGCTTTCTTATGACTGTATAGCTACAGAACTGTTTTCTGTAAAACGGGTCAATATGGCAAAAATTCTCTCTTTTACTCGTTCGAGTTCTATTTTCCTCCACATCGCTGCCCTCACCCATCTTCATTTCCCTCCTATCAAGACTCGTCCTTGTCACTATTAAATCACTCTGCCTCCTTGGCTCAGTGCTAAACCGCTGCCTCCCGAGTCACGTGTTAAGCACTCTTACTCAGTTTTTTGGTCTCCCGGTGTATTCAATTCAAGCTTGCCTTTCCGGATCACAAAACCGACTGAAGAACTCCTGGAATGACCCCCTTGCTTTTGGACCACAATTGATTCCCTGCCACCTGACGTACTGTGTACCGAACCATGCCCAAATTTAGCTGATATCAAACTGATATACAGTAAATATCACATCAGAACACCCCTCACAAAAACTGAGACTTCTTTGGTTGTCTACATTTGTATAGCGTTTTACAATTAGAACTATTTAGAACTAGAAATTTCGAAAACGCTTTAGCTTTTCAACTCTTTTGGATTAAGGGTGGACTCAAACTAAATCAATTTATTCTTAACAGTGCTAAATTCGGACCAAAGTATACGTCATCACATTGAATTACGCAAGTCACATTAGGCAGGGGGCAGCACGGCGGCGCAGTGGTTAGCGCGTGTGTGGCACAGTTCTAAGGTCTTCCTGTGTGGGTTCAAATCCAGCTACCGGACTTATTGTGCGGAGTTTGTATGTTCTCCCCGTGCTTGCTTGGGTTTCCTCCGGGCACTCCGGTTATCTCCCACATTCCAAAGACATGCATTTCAGGTGGATTGGCCGGTCCAAATTGTCCCTAGGTGTGAATGAGCGAGTTGTCTGTCCCAGTGTGCCCTGCGATTGGCTGGCAACCAGTTCGGGGTGTCCCCTGCCCACTGCCCGATGATTGCTGGGATGGGCTCCAGCACCTCCGCGACCCTACTGAGGATAAGCGGTGCAGCTAATGAGATGAGACATTAGGCAGGTGGTTGTTTTGTGGTCTCAAAAGCGACAGCGTGGTTGTCAGAACGTCTTCCCCCTTCAATGTTGATGGCTATAACCTTCGAACCCAAATGACAAACTGTAGTTCTGTGATCAGGCCGACCTCGCCCAAATGTTTATCAACTGTGCCGCACTCAGCCGTGATCTGGCCTTAGCAGATATCATGCTTGTCCCAGGAGGACAAGGGCTCTGGTGCTTAGTGCACACTCTGTCTTACTGTATGCAGTGTTCATTTTACCTGTGAAAAATGATAGGTCCCGGGGACTCGGATGCTTAAAAATCTATGGGTCCCAACAGAGATCTATGGTTCCCCAAAATTTAGTGTGCTCCATGCCCTTACAGACTGTCTTATTTTCCCTTACAAAATACAAAAAAATATATATATTTTTTCAAACATGTTTATTTATGTAGTTTAACATTTTATAGTGTACATGTGTTTCCTTATATCATACATATTGTTGAGACACTGAGTTGCTCGACATGAAGGTTTATTAGAAAAAAAGTTCAAAAATGAAGTCGCTTAGACGTTCACTGTAGAAGGAAAAAATACATGCAAACATAATTAAGTAGAATATTACATTTTCTTATTCAAATTATTAGTTCATTTCATTTTCTCCTTTTATACTTCCTTTTTTTCTTAACTTCTTTATACAACATCATATTTCGTAATTTAATGCATCAAAGCAAGTGAGCCGTTTGAGAGCCAGCTCTTTTTAATGAGTTGAGCCGAAAAAGCCGGTTCTCTAAAAAGAGACGGACTTCCTTTCACTACACAACTACCAAAGAACGATGCATGATGGGAAATCCCCCAGGCGGCAGACGCAAGCGCACAGTAGCATCAAACCGCTCGCTTCTTTTGCAACGAAAAAAAAACGATACCGGGATAGAGGCTACCGCGGTGAACTCGTTTGAATTGATTGATTTACCGTTTCGTGATAGTCAGCGTGTACTGAATGGTACCTATAATTGACAAATTTGCATTTTTCCATACAGATTTTCTTGTACGTCATACACGTCTTAAAATGCATAATAAACATACTTTGTACGGCAAAAACGTACAGGTTGACATGTGTGGAATCGCCACCTTGGTGTCATGTGTCAGAGATAGTCATTATTAAGACTCTTTGGTGGCTGTATTTACACAGATAAAAAACATATATTGTTAAAAACTAAATCGTGATACCAGGAGCAAGTACTCACACGAGGCTTCCATGTTGGTTGAAAGAGAAAAAGAGAACGCCCCCAGGGCGGGCGTGGTTTATTATTCGTCAGTGTAAACAGCACACACATGAGCACGACTTCAAAATAAACGAATATAAGATTGATAAACGTACAAGAGATATAATTAGACTGATTATTGGAACGTTGTTTTATGTGTGTGTGTGTGTGTGTGAGAAAGATTGTTTAGGAATACAAAAACAAGTTATTTTCACTACTGAATTTCTGAGAGATTTTACATCCAAAAACGGCCACCTTGACACATGTGACGATCGAATCGTGATCAAAGTATATCGTCTCACCCCTATTAATAATTCACGGACTGTATTGCCTTCCAATGCTAATACCCATTACCTTTAGAAATAATTTCTTGCCACGTCAAAGTTCAAGTCATAGCTCAACAGACCTCATTCATTTTAGCCGATATACTGTGTCTATACACAACCCACTGACCTTCTTGCACAGGGTTTATTTCATCCGTCTC
The DNA here is from genome assembly GCF_059441175.1 of Urocampus carinirostris. Taxonomy (NCBI): domain Eukaryota; kingdom Metazoa; phylum Chordata; class Actinopteri; order Syngnathiformes; family Syngnathidae; genus Urocampus; species Urocampus carinirostris. The sequence continues at coordinate 8,815,426 of NC_142362.1, forward strand.
TCATATTTATCTAGTAACTGCCCTCCCTTGGTCAGATAATCCGCCGTCATGGTGTGAACCCTTGATGGTCTGCACACCAGCAATTCCACTGATGCCCACTGGACCCTGTCAAACTTCATCCAAGGAATTAAATCCTGACTTCAATTCAATTTTTTGGAACCCGACTGGGTCCGACCGTCGCTTCGTCCTCGACACTGATGGCTCCACTGGACCCAATTTAAATAACCATTGTCTAAAAAGCTTTGCAAAGGGAACTCTTTGCCTCGTCTGCCTCCAGCAATCTCTGTCCTCCGACTCCTGCGGCATTCTCTTTGGTTTCCCCTTAAAAAACTATCCTCTGCTATATACTTATTGACCCATACAGAAGCCAATAGTACCCTGTCTCCTCAACCCTCGGAGAATCAATTTAAAAAATCCTCCTCTTGACCTAAAAGAAAAGCCCTCTAATATGGCCCCACCCAATTTGATTGAACTTCTCCATCAACCCACCCACCCCTGTCTCCTCCCATCAGGAACAAGCACATATCCTCCCGAGGACCCTTTGAAAATTTTATCTATGACTCTTCATTGCCCCCTCACTTACAAAAAAGCACTCTTGACCAATGTTCCCTGTGATTTTCCACAGGTCTGAGCGTTTAGTTTATTTTGTCTTTTATTAGCATATTTGGTATCGGAGTAATCCAAAAGTAATTGAAAGTAATCCAGTTAAAGTAACCCTACCCAACCCTGCCTATGGCATATGACTATTTCCATGGGGTGCAGATTAGGGTGGGAAAATGACTGTCTCATGGCAAAGAAATGTCTGAATATTCTGCAAAAAAACAAAATTATTTCAGCTAATTAAGCGACAAGGTTCAAGTCAAGTCAAGTCATTTTTATTTGTATAGCCCTTAATCACAAAGAGTCTCAAAGGGCTTCAAAATAATGAAATGATCTGCATTTATATAGCGCTTTTCAGGTCAAGACTTCCCAAAGCGCTTTACAGTGTGCTTCACATTTCCCCATAGCGGCCGTGCAGCCATGTAAGGTGCTGACCTGCTTATTGGGGGCACTAGGGGTTCAGTGTCTTACCCAAGGACACTTCGACATGTAACACGGAGGAGCCGGGATTCGAACTGCGATCTCTTGATACCAAGACGAGAGCCACTGCCACATGTCTTCTTAATGCCATTGTTGAACATTGTTATTATATAAAACTGTCACCATCATATTATGCAAATCCATCACAATCCGGAATTGTATTTATATACAAAAAACTGAGGTGGATAAGAATGTTGGTGAGGATGATGAAAAACAAACAAAAACTAAATAAATGGAGATACAATCACAAAAGAACACAAAGCAGACATATCATGCACATCTCATAGTTAGGGCAAACAAGTGGGAGTTTGATGCTGGAGGCATCTGGCTCATGCACCTTTTCTTTTTAATGCGCAGTTCAGGACACCCGGGAATGGGTGGTCCTGCTGCCAGGGGGTACCCTCTAGGGCAGCATATTCAAAGATGCTCATATGACGGAAAACAAACCACTATGAGCACCAATTAGAATTATTGTTATTACTATATACTATTTTTATATAGCATGCTCTGCATTTATATAGCGCTTTTAAGGTCAAGACTTCCAAAAGCGCTTTACAGTGTGCTTCACATTGCCCAATAGCGGCCGTGCAGCCATGTAAGTCGCTGACCTGCTTATTGGGGGCATTAGGGGTTCAGTGTCTTACCCAAGGACACTTTGACATGTAACACGGAGGAGCCGGGATTCGAACTCTTGGTCCCAAGACAAGTGCTCTACCTCCTGAGCCACTGCCGCCCCTGTTCACTGTGCAACGCCTTCGCAACAGTGTTCACCGCTCTGCAGCCATTAGGACCAGAAGAAAACCTAAGTATGTTTTTAAGTCATAAATGATTCCAACAAGTTCCGGTTAATTAGATTTACAAAAAGGAAATAAAACCCAGGGAAGCGGCATTCGCAGGCGAACATCCGAAATCCTCTGCCGCCATCAATACCCGTAGGTGAGTCGTATTTAGATTCTGACAGGAGCGGCGCATCAGCCGAGAGCTTTGCCTGACCTTCTCCTGCTGTTGAGAGCATTACACTTCAATTAACGACAACGGCCTGCTGAGAGCAGAAGGAGCAGCTGCTGGGTCCGCTTGGTGCTAATTCAATGAAAGTCTCAGACGGGGGGCCAAAGTGAGGAAAAAACTGGAGACACACCGGAGCACGAGGGGACGCAACATAACAGCAGTAAAACTGAGGAATGGGAGCCGTGACCTGAGCAGCATGGCGCTTTAACGGCGCGCAACCAATAGCCCTGATCTTCACTAAACGGGCAATTTCATTCCGTGTGCAACAGAATCCAATTTGTGTAACTTTGTTATTTGTTCGTTATAAATTGTTGCAGAGCTGGTGGTGTAATAGCCCATAAGGCCTACTGAATAATGCAAGTTAGACTTCATCACATCTCATCAGCTGTACCGCTTATCCTCATTAGGGTCGCGGGGGGCTGGAGCCAAATCCAGCCATCTCCGGGCAGTGGGCAGGGGACACCCTGAACTGGTTGCCAGCCAATCGCAGGGCACACGGGGACAGACAACTCACTCGCTCATTCACACCTAGGGACAATTTGGACCGGCCAATTCACCTGAAATGCATGTTTTTGGAATGTGGGAGGAAACCGGAGTGCCCGGAGGAAACCCACGCAAGCACGGGGAGAACATACAAACTCCGCACAGGAAGTCTGGAGCTGGGTTTGAACCCACGCAGGAGGTTCCCATGACATGAACTGTGCCGCACATGCGCTAATCACTGCGCCGCCGTGCTGCCCCAAGTTAGACTTGAACTTGACTATTGTGAGTCGGAATTGACTAGATTTTGGACCTTTGTGATCATACTGTACCTGGTTTTGGACCCATTTAACTCAAAATTGACTTAGATCTAGAGCTTTCTGTCTCCTACTTGACTTGGATCTTTATTAGTACGAGTCAGACCTTTTTAACTCAGACGTGCCTTGGACTTAAGGCTTTGTGACTCAAATGTGTCTTGGACTTGAGAATTTGTCAACCAGACCAGGCTCTCCTGGGAGTCAGACACTTTGACTCAGGTTTGACTTGACCTTAAATGAATGAATGAATGAAACGGACGCTATTGACTCAGATGTGCCTTGGACTTAAACCTTTGTGACAGACTAGAATCTGAATCAGGTTTTTCTCTTCGTACTTAAAACACGACTGAACCTTTTTAACTCAATTTGGTCTCTGATTTTTGTGCTTCAAACTAAACATTATCCTTTATGACTTAGACTCCTGACATAATAATACCTTAAATCAGTCTTTCTCAATTGTTTTCTGTCACGTCCCCCAGGAAGAAGAATTATTGTTATTATTCATCTTATTCTTAATTCAGCAAGCTATCTACCTAGCGTTTTACATTTTTTGCATGCTATCGAGCTAACATTTGATCTTTTTTTTATCATTTTAACTACCGTAAATTCCGGACTATAGAGCGCACCTGAATATAAGCCGCACCCACCACATTTCGGGAGGAAAACCGATTTTGTACATACACAAGCTGCACCTGTATATTAGGCGCATGCGCCAACATTGAAAAAATGCAACACAAACACATTTTTTTTTTGGTTTGAACAATTTTATTGACACTATTAAAAACAAATAAACAATCCAAAAATCACAGCCGGCAAAATGAACGGAAAATGATACCGGTACTTAAGGTTTGATGCAGACTTGCAGAGTCCGGGTGCCCGTTGAAAGTAATCCAAGGGAAAAAAAAAAGTGTATATTTCCAAAGGTAAGGGTGGGAAAAATATATATCCACTATTATCGGCCGTGTCCACAAACACGTCCCACCTTTACTCCACTTCCCGTCAGCCCGCGTTTGCCCCACCCCTTCTTTCTGATTTGCTTGTGCAAAACATATCAGAATAAGTTTCTAAAATAAATCATTACAAAAATATACAGTTGCAAATACATATTATTAATGGTTACACATATTTACAAAGAAAGACGGTACACCGAGAGAGTTTTCAAAGCTTTAATAATAATATTATAACTTTCATCCCAAACCGTTCCTGTGAAGGGTAGCAAAACGCTACTAGCAACACAGTGAACCGATCTGTTAAAAACAGAAACCACGGTAAACCGTCCTCATCTACCTCCTTATCATTATCATCAGTATGGGTAAGAGAATTTACCATATAGACGACGTTCCAGGCTCTCTTAATCAAAAACACGTTAGCAACACGCTCGCAAGGTTAAGTTTGCGTGCAGTAGCTCCGATTCATTCTTTATCGAACTGCTCGATTGCATTTAGCTTGTAAGCTGCGTCATGTTCCTTGAATTCGAGCGCCGCTGGCGGCTGTTAGAAAAATTACATAAATTGGCCGCATCACTGAATAAGCCGCAGGGTTAAAAGTTTGGGAAAAAAGTAGCGGTTTATAGTCCGGAACTTCCGGTAATTATAATTTACAACCCGACTGTGCCAGAAATGTAGAGCTCCCAAAAAAAAACTCCCTTCTGTCGACCATTGTTAACAGATAGCCTTGTGAACAGTCAGACTAGCAAATCTACTGTTTTTTTGTTACTCTTACATCGAAATTCAAAGCATTGCATTTTTTTGGAGAGTCAATTGACAATAACAGATTGAGCTTAGAATATTGCTAATTCTGCATCACTAACACTTTCATCTCTGAGTGCATTTTGAGATTATATTTTCAAGTCGAATGTCAGAAATGGGAGATGGATGTTCCCATGGTTACGGAAAGGAAAGTTGGAGATGCAAATTGCAAAGTTTTCCAGGTAACTGGACCAAGGCCGTTAGGGTGCTGATGTCAGGAGTAACCCACTCAGTGCTCCAGGTGCTGAGTAACACGGGAGCCAAACAAAACTCACGATAATTGGTTCTTAAAATTAGCACCTCGGGCAAAAAAAATAAAAAAATAGGCTCAAATTCCCACAGCAGGTTTGTACATAGGATTTTAAGGACTGAAATGAAATGAAATGATATGATCTGCATTTCTATAGCGCTTTTCAAGTCAAGACTTCCCAAAGTGCTTTACAGTGTGCTTCACATTTCCCAATAGCGGCCGTGCAGGCATGTAAGGCGCTAACTTGCTTATTGGGGGTATTAGGGGTTCAGTGTCTTACCCAAGGACACTTCGACATGTAACACGGACGAGCCGGGATTCGAACTGCGCTCTCTTGATCCCCAGACGAGCACTCTACCTCCTGAGCCACTGCCGCCCAAATTGAAGAAAGATTGATTGGATTGAAGAAAGTGTTACATACATTCTCAAGTACTTTAACTTATTCTAAAAAGAGGGGTCATACCTTCTTTGTAGTGGCCAAATTCAAGCACTTAGAGTACTTTCAAATATATATGTATTATTTTTCCGTTATCAATAAAGAAATCCAGTGTGAATCATGTATTATTTGGATCCACAAACGTATATGCGATTCAGTTTTTTATCTTGCATTAATCAAATCATGATGTCATGATCACCAATGTAAATCACCTGTGCCCGCTCATTTGATGCCAACTGATTGGCTCCCTGTCCCTACTGTCAGTCCCCTGTTGTCAGTTCGTCTGCGAACCTCTGTGTATACAAGGCAAGCCTTTTTCGACCAAGACTCCCACCTGTCCCGTTTTAGCTCCCGTTTGTCTTTGGCTACGAACTGTTTTGATCCTGACCACGTCTGAAATGAAATGATCGGAAATGATCTGTATTGTAGCGCTTTTCAAGTCAATGACTTCCCAAAGCGCTTTACAATGTGCTCCACATTTCCCAATAGCGGACTTGTATTGCAGCCATGTAAGACGCTAACCTGCTTATTGGGGGTATTCGGGGTTCAGTGTCTTACCCAAGGACACTGTAACACGGACGAGCCGAACTGGGATCCCTTGATCCCAAGACGAGCGCTCTACCTCCTGAGCTACTGCCGCCCCTGTCCTGACTTACAACCCATTTTTGTTCCCGACTAAGTCTATCCTCCCGTTCTGGCTTAGGACTTGTTTCCGACCCCGCCTTGCTCTCCCAATCCCGGCTACCGACCAGTTTTCCCGTCCCTAACACCCCCAACGCACGCTACGGAAGATGCACTTCCGTGTTCGGATCATAATCAGAGTACGAGAGCGACTTGCTTCCCGCGTCCAGCGAACACCGGATTGTGGGCGCAGCCCTTCCTCTTTCCTTCAATAAAATTTGGTAAACGTTACGCAATTTTGTCCTGTTTTTGTTCTGGTCCTAACACGTGACTTTAAAATCTTGAGTAAATCTCAAATATAGTTGTTGATCTGAACAATATGTGTGTAAATATTATTGTGATCAATCTCTCTCGATATAGGTCTTGGGTACAAATGACAGCAACGTATAGCTTGCATTTTTGGTTTCAGAAATGTCTTCCCTTTGATATTTACCACTGGAAAATGTTACCTTATGTTTAAGCATGGCCCATAATACATTTCCATAACCGATACATAATGCTTGCACGAATACACCTTCCATAGGGCCCTCTTTGGGTGTAGCATGCACCTGTCTTCTAGAGCCATACCCATAGGGGGTGATGACGCTTCATAGAACGATCCTGTACAAAATGATGCCATCTGCCGCTAATCACCGGGGTAGAAGAAATGCAATGGCAAAGCAAAGAGTGCAGGGTCTGCTTCATTTTTAAGCAGACTTGTGAAACATTTCAACAATCCCAAGCATTCACAAGCACTTCATCCAAAAGCACGAATCATTCCTGGAAAAGATAACATTAAAATTCAAGAATTCCAAGGATTTCAAACACCTGTACGAACCCTGAAAAAAAAAAAAAAAAAAAAAAAAAAAAAGACACTTTCTTTCGTTATTCATCAACCTCATTGTAATGTTGAGCACAGTAAAAACAAAAATTCTTAAAAGTATCTTGGAAATTGCCATTTTGTAATCACTCTACAAAGCAAGTATTTTATCTAAATCAACAATTACATTCATAATGACTTAGATATTGGTACCGTAAAATATATAGTATATCACAATACAAACCACGATACAGTGTAGTATGCATGTTGCTATTAAAATAATACTGCAAAAAATATATGTATCCGTTTAATAATTTAAAGAAAAAAGCTCATTGTCTCAGACAGTCATTACACATTCAGATCCAACAGCTCAACATCACTCGCATTAATTGAACAGATTGAGGAAATTACAAATGCAATAGACCACAAACAGAATGCAGTCGGAATATTCATAGATCTTAGAAAAGCATTTGACACCATCAATCATAATTTATTAATCAATAGACTGGAACGTCATTGGATCATGGGTGCAATATGCACTGGGTGAGGAATTACTTAGGAGACAGGAAGCAATATATAAAGTTTAGAGATCATCCATTGTCATTAACTTGAAAACTGCTCTTGGCGTCCCTCAGGGGTCAGTACTGGGTCCTTAACTGTTTAAACTTTATATACATGACAGTTGTACGGTACTAAGGCTATAAGTCATGCTATTTGGTAATTGTAATAGGGACACTTAAGTGCATGTGCAATTAGAAGGTGTGGATATTGAAATACTACATGAAATGACGTTTATCGGTGTAATAATCGATGAATGAATGAAAGAATGAATGAAAACTTTATTCGAACATCAGAAATAAAAACAAAACCAAAACAATAACTCAACAACAAACAAAAACAATAACTCAACAACAAAATAAGATATAAGAATATACAAATAGCAACACTAACACAAAGTTAACTAGACGCACTATTCCCAATCTCTAGTATCACTCATACCGCACCCTCCTCATCTCTGTATTCCGCCAGGAATGTTCCTTTGTATCTAAACCTGAACAAGTGAATAGTTGGACACCGTTCGATTTCATCTTGCAACCCGTTCCAAAGCTTGACTCCACACACAGACACACACATACTTTTCCTGGTGGTTCTCACCTTTGGGATTAAGAGTTCCCTACAGACATAGTGTAGGGGAAAATGCAGGTTCGATAATCTTTTAAGTCTTCTCTTACGTGATTTAATCAAGTACACGGAGGCTTGCCATGAGGGGGAGCTCTTTATTTCGTCATCCCAAAGAACTCAGAGAACTCCAGACATAACAATGCTTTTATAGCTTCAGTTTGAGTACAACCCAAAAGGCGGCCCTAGTCCTCAATAACAACAAGGAAGATGCTGTCGTACCCTTATTAGGACATGTCGTTCGCCTCAGTTTGCTCAGAGAGTCCTCGAAGATCCTTTGCCCTTTTAAGGCTGCCAAGAACCTTCCCGAAATGATGTCAATATTCTCTCACAACTGTAAGCAAGTCTTTCTACATTTCTCTCTAAATGTATGCAGATCTATTCTACAAATGAAAGTCTATTTTCCACAACAATAGATGACCAATTTAACTAGAGATCTCACTCAAAACATGTACAGAACAACCTGTGAATAAGCATCTAAATACTCTGCATTCTTTAAGTTAGGTCAAGTTTATTTACAGTACAAATTATGTACAAAGCAATAAATACTCTGTTTCCGGGGAAACATCCAAAAATTGTTTTGTAACTGCAATAGGGATCATAATTTGAGGGAAGCAAATACTCTAAAACATATTACAAAGATTGGCTCCCTGTCCCTACTTCAACCCAGTCCTATCAGTCCCCTGTTGTCAGTACGTCTGTGAACCTCTGTGTATACAAGGCAAGCCTTTTTCGACCAAGACTCCCTCCTGTCCCGTTTTTGCTCCAGTTTTTAAATCAAATTACTAAATTTTGTGTAGGCTTGGGAAATAACGGAATACATATAACGGCAAAAATGATGTTGGCAATCTGTTTGGATTTATTTTCATTTTGTTTCTGTTGCATTTTATGTTCGTTTTGCCGGAGATCAAAAAGATCAAAGCCAGGAGAGAAAGCTTACCACGTGTTGTGAGTCATAATTTTATTCATATTTAGCTTCTATCTCGCCGTTTATTTCTTCTCTCTCCAACCCCACCATCATGGTACTGCTGTAATATTCAAATGAGTCACTGCCTATACAGTGGAACCTCTGTTTTCGAACGCCTCTCAGTTGGAACAAATCAGAGTCTGACCAAAAATTTCGGGAAATTCTTGCGTTGCTGTTCGGTCAAAAAATCGGAGTTCGAACGCTGGTAATGCCTCAGTGCGTACGCTAAGGTGCGATGCTGAGTGGCGTACGGGTGTTTTAGCCCCTTATTATGCCTCCGAAGAAAGTTAGTGCAAGCAGCAAAGTTGCTACAGGTGAAAAAAGAAAAGTAGTGCGTACAACTATTGCATTTAAAAAAAAAATAATGGCAAAATATGAAGGAGGTGTGCCAGCGCCTTCTGCTGACCACCACAAAGGTAAGAAATCCTATTCATAAGATTACGATAACGCGAACGTACGATTAGCCTGGGTTAGCTTTAAGTTTACGTTAAACATTCAGGGTGTTGGAACGGAGCCCAACATTGAGGGTGTTGGAACGAGGCCCCCTTTCCAATGAACCGCTCACCACTTGTTGTGGAGACCCGGGTGTTAAATGACTTGAAAACGACCTGATTTTTTTTAATTTTTCCACTTTCATGTTAGCGTAATTTTTCGTACGGAAGATTAGGATAACACGAACGTACGATTAGCCTGGGTTAGCTTTATGTTTACGTTTAACATTCATGGTAAACATGCAGGGTGTTGGAACGGATTAAAGCGATTTACATTATTTTTAATGGGAAAAATGATTTCCGTGATCGAACAAATCGGTTTTCGAACAGGGTTCTGGAACGGATTATGGTCGAGAACCGAAGTTCCACCGTATAACCTTTTTTTTTATATCAGTTATTATTTTGCCCCTTGTTTATTCATAGTCTGGTCTGAGCAGCCCTTTGAGACTCCTTGTAATTAAGGTTGTCATAAATAAACATCACTTGATTTGAATTACCGTATTTTCCGCACCGGGTTATAGGGCGCACCCCCAAAAAATAGTTTTTGGTCCTATATTTTCCATATATAAGGCGCACCGGATTATGAGGCGCTACAATGGGAACGTCGACAAAACAGTCAGATAGTTCAGTCAAACTGATTACCCCCTTAACATTCCCAAAGCTTGCAAAGACGCAAATACGTGTCGAGAACACGTGCGGATGCGGTGTCCGTACGATGTCACTCAAATGCATCGTTCCAAATATCATTCGAAAGGTTAAAGTCTTGGGATTCAAGAAATGCCAACCATTCCTTAGTTTCTATTTTCTTTTTCGCTCAACTTTACTGTGCATATGACAATAAACACTTGGAATTGAGTTTAATTCACTCAACTCATCACAGCAACATCAAGATCGTTCTAAAACAAGATACCGGGAAAATATAAAGCCGCATAGCTCACCTAAGTTCTCACGTTCAATAATGATACGCAACCATGGTCTTCTTACAACCGTGAGTGTAGTCAATCCAGGAGAGTCAAATATTTACAAATACAGACTAATGAAACATGTTTCTTTATGGCGTAGTTTAGCAAGCTTGCTATTCAGTCATCTTTTTTGGCCAATTGCAGGGTTTGTTTTGGGCCTCTATCCTATCCGAGGCTCTGAATAACTTCAGCCAATAGCGATCGATTTAACGGATGATTGACACATCTTTTTCGGCCAATTGCAGGGTTTGTTTTGGCCATCTAGCCAATCCGAGGCTCCGAATAACTTTAGCCAATAGCGATCGATTTAACGGATGATTGACACATCTTTTTCGGCCAATTGCAGGGTTTGTTTTGGCCCTCTAGCCTATCCGAGGCTCCGAATAACTTCAGCCAATAGCGATCGATTTAAATGATGATTGACACATTGGTTAGCCAATGAAACGCCAGTATATAAATCCCAGCATACACCGCGGACTACTCCACGTTCGGGGGAAAATCGAGTCGGCGGCTGTTGCGTAAGTTGCGAGACCTTGCGACTTAATATTGAGCGATACATAAGGCGCACTGTATTATAAGGCACGTGGTCAGCTTTTGAAAAAAATTAAGACTTTTAGGTGCGCCTTATAGTGCGGAAAATACGGTACTCGTTTTTATTCCATCATCAGTCCTCAGAACAACTTCTAAAAACTTAAGGAAAAAAAAAAAAATATATCACCGTGTCCTACAGGAAGCAGCAATAAAAAGGAGTTATTTCGAAGTGTAATCGGATCAGGAGGTTTTTATCAGGAGTCTTTATCGGTTGATGAACCAATGCATTGTTTCTTGTCTTGATGTACGGAGTTGTTTCGGTTGCCCGGGTCAAGTTAGGTTAAGTCAAGGTTAGATCCAATCAGGTTTCTGTGGAAAGCCGGCTGTTGCCCATGTAATTACACTCCGGCTAAAGTTTCCAGATAAGGACCGAGCATTGTTAGGAGCTTTAATCTTGTCGGCTCCAATGTATCCCGGCACATTTTTCATGTTAATGATGTTGTCAGGATTGGGTTTTTCCGCCACACCTCAAAGTTCCAAGGTGACTTTATTCACAACGTAAAGCGTATTCAATATATTTATATTTAATAAATCGGTGGCAGATGGGTGTCTTATCGTGAAGGCGGGATAACAACCTTGGTTTTAATTATCAGCTTTCATTTTTTGTTCACGCCATGTAACGTGACAGTATCGAAGTTGCTGCTAATTAAGACTTACACTAAGTGAGTACTTTAGTGTTTAATAATGGGTAAATTTCGCACTCGATTGGGATTTTTTCTGGGGTTCTTCATGTGTGGTGTTAAAATAATTGAAATCGGTTTTATTCAGCTTTGAAATGGTTAATGCATCTTCGTTTTTGACAAAAATGGTCCAACTGCTGGACCGACCGTGGTAGCCTGATTACAGGTTGCGACTCAAATCAAGAACAAAATTCCACTTTTCAAATTGATTGAATAAAAGACTGTTCAAAACAGAGATTGTAGAATATTCACGGTTCACGGATCCCTTAACAGCATGGGTCATCGGGACCAATGTTCCCTGTAATTTTCCACGGGTCTGAGCGTTCACACAAAGTCAGTGAGCAACGCTTGAAACAACAGTGAGCAACAGCAATCCCAAGTGTGGCAAATAAGTCGTTATCAAACATGTCCAAAACTTGACATCAAGTTACATTTTGCTGAGTTTCCAGCAATGCATTTTTTTTCTCTTTTGAATGAATTGACTCATGTACTATTGCAAAGGTTGTACGGCCTACAAGCGTCGCTTGTTCTTACAATTCTTTCACAAGATATCCATTTCTTTTTATTTCCTGTCAATTTTGTCGCATAATATTAACATTTTTGGGGGCTTATTTAGTCGGTTGTAAGATACAGAACTGTACTTAATCACATTTTTTAGTGGAAGATGTTGGCAAGAAGATTCACTTGATCATTGGAAATTATTTGAATGCAACACAAAAATTCTTTTTTTTTTCCGTGTTTTTTTTCTACTTTTTTTTAAATTCCTTTAAAAAAAAAAAATCACATTGTGTTTATTTTTTCCAAGCTGTTACTTTTTTCTTTTTGTTCTCTATTTACTTTTTTTCCTGCACATCTTTCTTTTCTTTTTTTCTAAATGTTTCCTTCTTTTTTTCTCTTCCTTTTGTTTCCTTTTTTTCTCAGCTTTTGACTCCTTTTTCATTTTGGTATTTTTTTCTTTTTTGTTCTATTCCTCCCTTCCTTTAGGTCATTTTGTCCATAATTTTACATAATATTTGGTCATGTTGGGATTAAAAAAGCAAAAACAACCCGAAGAGCCGTTTAGAACCCGAAAGAGCCGGTCCCTTTTAGTGAGCCGAGCCGAAGAAGCCGGTTCCCCGACAAACTCCACTAACTTTACTCAACTTTGTTCTCCTTCGACTCAACTTCAAAATACCGCATTTAGGACACAACGTCAGGGGAACCCGTGTATTATTACCTTCATGCACTGTAATTTTGACTTGAGTCGCTTCTTAATTAGGAATTTTGAGCCCTGATTTTTGTGCGCTGGCTAGATTTTCTTGTGCGCTGAGAATGTGCGAGGAGTGCGCAGCTTAGAGGGAACACTGGTCATTGGGGCACCAATGAAAAAGCAACTCTGGACAGCTTTTTCCACTGTTGACGTCCCTGGCCTGTTCTTGGGTCGTGGCAAAGTTGGCACCAGTCTATTCTTTGATATTGTGGGCCCAGTTCTGTTTGGGTCTTCTCCTCCTGTGCCCTTGGACTGTGCCCTGGAGAAAGTTCTGATGATCTTGTGACGGGACCATACCACTAGAGTTTCCATCCGTGCACAGTTGACAACAGTTCTTCATAGGGTCCTATTGGCCCTCTGATGGTGTCGTTTGTCACATGGGCTAATTAGGCAATGCATAGTGGATTTCTGTGGTATCGTATCACCATGTTCTGAATTTTCTTCTCCAGTTTTACTGAGAGAGTCCATGTCTCACAAGTGTAGAATATAGAAGTAACCAAAACTTCCATGAGTCTCATTTTGATTTCACTGCCATGTTCTGGTCCTTCCAGATGTGTTTAAGTCTAGTAAGTGGGGCTGTGGTTTAAGCTATTCCGGCCATGATTTCTGGTTCTGACCCCTCTTCTGATACAAAATATCCAAGATATTTAAATTTGGTTACAGGTTCTAGATCTCTGTAAATGATGGTGATGTCTGTGGTGACACCTTGGGGATTGTTGGTCATTACTTTTATTTTGTCTGTGCTGATTTACATCCCATACTGGCTTGATGCCTTGTCCAGATGATTAACCAGAACTCTAAGTTTCTGTTCATCTCCTGCCTATCTGGCAATATCAATCGGCAGTGACACTGCGTACCCAATTACTGACTGAACCTTCATGTTGCACCAGACTTTTGGTCATGATCCTCTCTAGGAATGTATTCACATTAAAGAAAAAATGAATTACCAGGAAAATCAAAATGGCTTCAGGCAATAATGTCCCCCATCAATGTTCATTTATATGCATTTTAAAGGAAATCCAAAATGGTTGAAACGCACTAAAAAAGCGTGAAATGAAAAAAAAATGCAATATTTCTGTTGGCCTGATGCTTCTTGTGATGTTCTATCCACCAAAAAGTGAACTGTACTTGTGCGGCCGCGATCTTTTAAGCCTAATCGTGTTGAGGCATTGTAGGTGGTGATGACTCCATGTGAAGGACACAAAACAATGATGGTATTTGTGAACAAAACCAGGACTAAGGTAACAAACTAGTGGGTACAAAGCTACTTACAAAACACCCATACAAGAAATCATAAGGAACAGACAAAACAAAAAACAGCCAAAGTCCAAATCCAAAACAAAGACAGAAACTAGAAAACACAAGGTGCAAAGTAACAAAGAAACCAGAAACAAACCTGTACAAAATGTACAAAATACAAAAAGGCTTCAAAATATGTGCTGTGTGGTGATTGGCTGCACTTGCATCCATTTCAAACCCTGGTTGGGGCCATCTGGTGGTAGGAGGCATATCAGGCCCTGACTATTTCTGAGAGCAGGTTCTGAGAGAGCAAATGTGTGTCGTTCGATCCATTATCCCCGGTCGACTATTGCTGTAAGTGGGGGCCGGCAGAGCCCATGTTATTTGTTGGATTTGGGGGGGTCTGGTCCCTATTAACCGCCAGAGACGGATTACAGTATATGGATTTATCCATGGTCAACATTTCTAAACATTTTTTTTTTTCTGTGGTGTGAAATAGCGGGTATCAACTCGCATTTACAGGCTATTATCTATAGTAATTGACCCTTAGTTATTTTGCTCTTTGCTAATGCAATCCAGCGACCAAATTGGGTATTCAGCTCCCAACCACAGACAGGATTGGGTAGGATTACTTTAACTGGATTACTTTCAACTACTTTTGGGTTACTCCAATACCAAATATGCTAATAAAAGACAAAAACTAAATATGAATAAAAATACTAAATTTTGTGCAGGCTTGAGGAGTAACGGAATACATGGAACGGCAAAAATGCTGTTGGCAAGCTGTTTGGATTTATTTTCATTTTGTTTCTGTCGCATTTTATGTTCGTTTTGCATAAAATGCGACATCAAAGAGATCAAAGCCAGGAGAGAAAGCTTACCACGTGTTGTGAGTCATCATTTTATTCATATTTAGTTTATTTTGTCTTTTATTAGCATATTTGGTATTGGAGTCATCCAAAAGTCATTGAAAGTAATCCAGTTAAAGTAACCCTACCCAACCCTGCCGATCATTGAAGCGATTAAGGGGCCACAAATTCAATCTTCTGGACTGTTTCTCAGGCCATGGTGCTAAGCTAAGGTAGTTACATCGGCTGGACTGCAAAGCTGATTTCTGAAACGGCAGTGAATAACAACATACTTTAGCTAGCGGCATCGAACGGCTTTTACAACAAATACACGAAACCACACACAATTAGCCGTGTTTAGGTAGTACAAACAACCGCTCGCTTTTGGTATAATAAAGTCAAACTTGAGATGAAATGTGACAGAAGAGAATACACTTACGTCGCCGAGTTCCTACATGATAAACTGAGCACCACATAAGAAGGGGGTGAGGTGGGAGGAGTTGAAGGAGGGGGTGGGGGGTTGAGCAAAGCGGTAACTCACCATGACTAAGCATTGTGTCAGGGCCTCCCCCTCCCCTTCACAATAAGAGTGTCCACACCATGTCCTCAGTTGACATAAGGATGTGCTCAATGGCGTCAAGTCAATAAGACAAAGTTAACTAAATGTGAATAAAATGATGACTCACAACACGTGTTAAGCTTTCTCTCCTGGCTTTGATCTCTTTGATCTCCGGCAAAACTAACATCAAATGCCACAGAAAGAAAATGAAAATAAATCCAAACAGCTTGCCAACATCATTTTTGCCATTCCATGTATTCCGTTACTCCCCAAGCCTGCACCAAATTTTGTCATTTTATTCATATTTAGTTTCTTTTGTCTTTTATTAGCATATTTGGTATTGGAATAATCCAAAAGTAATTGAAAGTAACCCAATTAAAGTAACCCTACCCAACCCTGACCACAGAGCACTCCAAGCAGCCCGATCCAATCTTTTATAGTTCTTCTGTAAAAAAATAAGCTTCATTTCAATTCCAAATCAACATAAGGGTAGTATTTTTTCATTACCTACTAAATGCTGATTCGATTTCAGTTCTGTAAGTCAAATTCTCATGAGGAAAAAAACTATTTTTGCCTGTTGACCTAAATTTAAGTCCTGACTGAGGCACCGGTTGGACTGTGGTACTTAAGTATTTAAGAGCAGGCATGAATAATTGCTGTATAATATGTTTTCTTTGAAAAGAGATGTCTTTATTCTACCTCGCTTTACATTTTTAAAGGTTCTATAATAAACTTCCCCTGTCACAGTTAAAAGTCATTATCGAAATGTTCTCCTTTGTTGGGGCTTTTTAACCTTTTTTATCCATTTTTTTTTATAATGTCGCCTCATTTCCCTTTTCAAACAATGACGCTCGTTGCCATGGAGCATTTGGCAAGGGAATTAACATCTCGTTCGCATTTAGACCATCGTCGGGATCAAAACCGGGCGCCTCTCTACCGACGCCGATTGATGTTATTAAGAAGTGTCAATCAAGGTGTCACCCCAAAGGTCTGGATGTGAAATCCGCAGCCAGATTTGTTTCTTGAACACACTAAAACTAAACTGAAAACTCCAATTGTCTTTGGCCGAAGGAACTCGAAATTGAACCTCCAATTGAAAAACTAATGTCTTTTTCTATGCCATGGGTCTTATACATGTGGCCCATAGGGTGGATCAGGGTTTTAATCTGCCGAGATAAGCGCAAGAGAAAAATGAGCTGCAGATATAAACATGTCTTGCTTTTCTGTTTCTGTCGATTTCTTATCTTTCTCTCTTTCCTGGCTGGCTTTTTTTCTCTTTCCCTCTTTTGTTTCTCTTTCTCTTTCACCCTTTCCTTTCTCTCTTATTTTATTCCTGTCTCATTTTATCGTCTATTTGTTTCTTGTCTATTTCTTTCTGGTCCCCCTCACGCTCTCTTTTTCGTCTCTCTCGTCTCTCTCTCTCTTTCTGTTTCTCTTTCTCTTTCTCTTTCTATTTTGTTTCTCTGTTTTTATTGTTCACTTTCTTTCTGTCCCCCTGTCTCCATTCTCATTTTTCTCTTTATTTCTCCCTTTGTCTCACTACATTCCCACCCCTTTGTTTCTCTCTTTTTTTGTTATTTTCCTCGCTCTTTCTTTCCTATCTCTCTCTATTTCCTGTCTCTGTCTCTTTCCTATCTCTCTCTCCTTCTCTTTCCCATCTCTGCCTCTTTCCTTTCTCTATCTCTTTCTCTTTCCTTTCATTCTCTCCCTCTTCAATCTAGTAGTCCGGCCCAAGTTTTTTTTTTTTTTAATACCATGTGACGCCTGATCTGAAATAAATTCAACAGCCCTGTTCTATGCTTGGTTTAGCGAGGTTTTATTCTTCCAGGAAAATTGGAGTGGTCTCCTACCAGTGATGTGCAGTCAGGAGAGCCAGGGGAGGCTGTGCTTCACCTGTCATCACGAAAATTTAAATATATTATATGTGTATATTTAGTTTTTATATAACAACACGTTTTTGATTGTTTTTTTCTAAAACATTATGCATTATATTAATAAAATGAGTATGAAATACTTTAACGAGCTGAGCGTCTGACGATGGAGAGTGAGGCACGCAATTTTTTATTCCAAAGGAGCGGCGCGTAAACTTCACTTTTAAGTTAAAGTAAGACAAACAAACGTTTTTTTTTCTATGCAACAGTTCTTATATTGCTTTATTGCTCTGTCTATCAGTAAGATTTTTTGGTAAATCTCACTAGACACTTTTAATCAGTCTTCATTTTGCTCACAACCCTACAGCAACTTTTAGTGCCTTGCAATTTAGCGCTTTCCATGGTGCTGAAATCCCGCTTTCACTTTTGTAACCGTTGTCTTTTGTCCTGAAAATGAATATTTTCCTCTTTTATACCAAAACTTGTGACTTCTTCTAGAAATTAAACTAACCTTTTCTTTATTTATGTTATTGAATAGCGACATCTTCTTCTATGGCCAATATTAGCGTGTCCTTTATGGTGAAAATAACAGATGTTTGATCGCAAGTATTGAATAGGTCTTCAACTGCGAAATCAAATAATAGGATTAATATGTAAAATTACCTTACTGAAATTAAGAAAAATCCTTTAAATCCCGACCAAATTATATATTATTTTAGAAAAAATAAATTAAATTACCTTTTTTTCCTTAATCTTACATCCATTTCATGTCAATTCGCCATTCCCTTAATCGGGGCAGCAGTAGCTCAGGAGGTAGAGCGCTCGCCTTGGGATCAAGGGATCCCAGTTCGAATCCCAGCTCGTCCGTGTTACATGTCGAAGTGTCCTTGGGTAAGACACTGAACCCCTAATACCCCCAATAAGCAGGTTAGCGTCTTACATGGCTGCAATACAAGGCCGCTATTGGAAAATGTGAAGCACACTGTAAAGCGCTTTGGGAAGTCATTGACTTGAAAAGCGCTATATAAATGCAGATCATTTCATAGATCGTTTCAATTTCAGTTTCCTGATTTTTAAACAGTGTCGATGTCTCTCATCCTATCAACTATAGCGGTCTTCTATGTGAAAAGCTTGTGTTCTCTTCTTCTAATCATTGAACTGGTGCTGGCATCCCTTGTTTAAAATGTGTAAAATAATAGTTAATAGTATGGAAACATTGTTGGTATTAGGGTTGCTTTTTTCCCCAGAAGATAATGAACAAGTGCTTTTAGGGCCCATACCTATTACTTATTGTTGTGTCTACCTATTCCGTCTTGTCCATTTTTGGTGAGTCCCAGTGTATGATTCGGCTAAGAATTAGTAATATACTTCCTGCTTACCATGTCATGACCTTGAACTGTGTACGTTGTGTCATAATAATTCTTCATTGTCTTTTTTTATATTTTGTTTCCCTCATTTTAAAACGGTAAAATCAAAACTTGTTACAACAATAAAATGTAGTGTTTAACTTGCAAAAGATATAAGTGTGCTTCCAGTCAGTTTAGCGCTTAACTCTTGTTTATTCTTTCCCGTCTTCACGGCAACTGCCTTTCCTGCACCTCAGAGCTTTTCATCTGCCCTGCAGTGTCCCTTATAGGAATTTACATTCCATTACACAATATAAACTCACACATTTGGTTCATTCCGAGGACAATTACTTCCAGCTGGTCTGAAATGCGTGACTAGGGAGAAGCTAGGGCGCTCCCGACCCGAGTTGGTGAAAAGGGGCTTGTTCCCCACACTCATCCACCTTAGACTACGCTTTGAGGTTTCGGACTTTCTTACTCTCATTTTGAACATATTTTGCTAGAGTAGGGAGCAATGTTCCCAGTAATTTTTCATGGGTCTGAGCGTTCACACGAAGTTGGTGAGCAACGCTTGAAACAACAGTGAGCAACAGCAATCTCAAGTGTGGCAACTAATCCATTATCAAACATGTCCAAAACTTGACATCAAGTTACATTTTGCTGAGTTTCCGGAAATGCAAAACTATTTTTCTCTTTTGAATGAATTGACTCGTGTACGATTGCAAAGGTTGTACGGCCTACACATGTCGTTTGTTCTTACAATTCTTTCACAAGATATCCATTTCTTTTTATTTCCTGATATATTTTGTCGCATAATATTAACATATTTTGGGGGCTTATTTATTTGGTTGTCAGATACAGAACTGTACTTAATCACATTTTTTAGTGGAAGTACAATGTTGGCAACAAGATTCACTTGATATCATTGGAAATTATTTGAATGCAACACAAACTTTTTCTTATTTTTTTTCTACTTTTTTAAAAATTCCTTTAAAAAAGTATCATTGTGTTTATTTTTTTCCAAGCTGTTACTTTTTTCTTTTTGTTCTCCATTCACCTTTTTCCTACATTTCTTTTTTTCTTGCTTTTTTCTAAATGTTCATTCTTTTTTTCTCTTCCTTTTTTTTCCTTTTTTCTAAGTTTTTCACTACTTTTTCATTTTGGTATTTGTTTCTTTTTTGTTCTATTCCCCCTTTCCTTTAAGTCATTTTGTGCATAATTTTACATAATATTTGGTCATGGGATTAAAGAAGCAAAAACAACCCGAAGAGCCGTTTAGGACCCGAAAGAGCCGGTTCCTTTTAGTGAGCCGAGCCGAAGAAGCTGGTTCTCGACCAACTCTACTAACTTTACTCAACTTCGTTCTCCTTCGACTCGACTTCAAAATATCGCATTTAGGACACAACGTCAGGGGAACCCGTGTATTTTTACCTTCATGCACTGTAACTTTGACTTAAGTTGCTTCTTAATTAGTAATTTTGAGCCCTCATTTTTGTGCGCTGGCTAGATTTTCTTGTGCGCTGACAATGTGCGAGCAGTGCGCAATTGCGCGTGCGGGCAGCTTGGAGGGAACACTGGTAGAAAAAAAAAATTGGGGTAAATTGGGAGTAAAGGGATTGAGCCTATGTATGGATTAATTTCTGTGTATGTATTTCTCCACATCAACAAGATGTGTTGGTGACAATTTAGAGGCACCTATTTTTATTTTAAATATCTACAATGTATAACTGTCTTATTTCCATATTGAGTCTGACGATAAAGTTCATCATCGGAATTCTTGACCGAAAAAAACAGGCCAGCACGGCCATCCAGCAAGGTCCTCCTCCAAAAGTCTTCTGGCATTCCCAAGGTCCGTGCACAGTAATCATAGTCAAGTACCAACTGAATTGTCCAAGCGACTAGACAAATTACATACTTGCAACCTCCACGACAATAACCCTGGAAAATTACAGCAATCAAATTCAACAGCGGTTCATGCATACCGTAGCATTTATTCCTGAAATGAAATGACGTAGAGTAGAATGCTGTCAGTCAAACAGCGGAGCGGGCGTATAAGTCATTGTGGCCACCAAAACAAACTGCGAAGCATGTCAACAGCTAGCTTTTGAAGAAAAATTCATCAATCAAATTAAAGTCTGAGGAAAGACGGACAAGCGCGAAGAAATGGTGCAATGTGGATTATTATTGGGTTCAGGAAGCAACTGAGGTAGCGTCGGGAGAGAAGATTATAGCAAGGCTGCAGGTTCAACCTACTGCTACAGCTAGGCTACATGATGTTGGGCTTGATCCTTAAATGTATAGATCAATCAGCCATAAAACAGATACACTGGAGCTACAACTGGTGGGAGTCCACTACAACCGGGACCTTGCTCAATCCGAGGATACCGGATGCTAGCGTGCCGCTAGCCAACAGCTTTCTAAATGACTTTCTTACACTAAAAGGAGAAGCCTTCCAATTGTGTTGTTCTTTTGTATAATGACAATAAAGACACTTCATTCAACTGCAATCCTGTGTTCTATGTTCTCATTTGCAGATCTATAGTTGTTGTCAGGGTTGGGTAGGGTTACTTTAACTGGATTACTTTCAATTACTTTTGGATTACTCCAATATCAAATATGCAAATAAAAGACAAAATAAACTAAATATGAATAAAATTACTAAATTTTGTGCAGGCTTGGGGAGTAAGCTGTTTGGATTAATTTTCATTTTGTTTGTCGCATTTTATGTTAGTTTTGCCGGAGATCAAAGCCAGGAGAGAAAGCTTACCACGTGTTGTGAGTCATCATTTTATTCATATTTAGTTTATTTCGTCTTTTATCAGCATATTTGGTATTGGAGTAATCCGAAAGTAATTGAAAGTAATCCAGTTAAAGTAACCCTACCCAACCCTGGTTGTTATTCTGTTACAGTCGTATACTCTCTGTCCGTAAGGATGCTATCTCAGGGTAAGTTTGACCCTTTGGGGCTCCTGTTACTTCGCAGATTTTCATTTTCGCGGGTGGGAGGGATCTCTGTATAGGCCCGTTTTTTTTTTATATATCAATACAAAAACGGAATGTTTTAATAACCTGTTGCTCTTCATGATCAATATCAAATAATGTATTGTTAATGAGGGTTTAAAGTGTGATCATGTCCTTTCGACAGACTGACAAATGAGTCAATGTTGTATATCATCTTCACCGGTAATTTATATTCATTACACTTATCCGGATCCATAACTCGGCCCGATACATTCAGTAAATACCTGATCATAAATTAGACTCAAATTAAAAAAAAAAATGATTCAAGAGTACAGCTTGCTCTTTGCATGAAATGCCAGTAGTCGCTCTAGCCAATTAGAGTCAACCTGGACCGCAATCAATAGGCTCGCTAATCTGAATTCACATACCATCTGTAGCTTCCACACGCCTGTCGGAACATTCCCCAGCTTCTGCTAAGACAGTGATTAAAATCAACCGATAGTCAAAGACAGCAACACGAAAAATAACGATTTCCCGCTAGACTTTGTCCACCCCTCGCTGCCTATCAAAGATAATCGAGAGCCGAAACCAAATAACCTGCATTTCGAGTTTAAAAAATAAAAATGCCTTAAAACCGTCGAATGAGGTGAGGGTGACTGACATCTCCATACATCGAAATGGAAGATACATTCTTTTCATAAAGGAGAACGTTATTGCTTGGGACTTAATTATTTGAACATTTCACATCTGACATTGTAACCTAGCAACACTGCAGAGACATCTGTGTCAATTATGGATACAACAGTAGTTCCTTTTGACCACCATCAAGAGACTAATCCGCGTGGGTGGAGTTTAATTCCTGTACAGTGGCTTGCAAGGGTATTCCCTCCCCAAGAACTTTTAGACATATTGCCATATTTCAGGCTTGGAACTTACCGTATTTTCCGCACTATAGGGCGCACCCTGAAAAAAATAGTTTTTGGTCCTATATTTGACATACATAAGGCGCACCGGATTATAAGGCGCTACAATGGGAACGTGGACAAAACAGTCAGATAGTTCAGTCCAACTTATTACCCCCTTAACATTCCCAAAGCTTGCAAAGACGCAAATACGTGTCGAGAACACGTGCGGATGCGGTGTCCGTACGATGTCACTCAAATGTATCGTTCCATCATTCGGAAGGTTAATGTCTTGGGATTCAAGAAATGCCAACCATTCCTTAGTTTCTATTTTCTTTTTCGCTCGCAACTTTACTGTGCATATGACAATAAACAATTGGAATTGAGTTTAATTTAAAAATAGACACTCCATTCCATCCATTATCTGCACCGCTTATCACAGAAACATAGAGTTCAGTCTGAAACAAGATACAGGGAAAATATATAGCCAGAGTAGCTCACCGAAGTCGTTGTGTTCAATAAAAATTTGCAGCCATGGTCTTCTTATATCCGTGAGTTTAGTAAATCCAGGAGAAATAAAATATTTACAAAGACAGAATAGGAAAAAAATGCTTTCTATATGCCGTCAACCACGTGCTATACACATTCATCTTTTATGGCCAATTGCAGGCTTTGTTTTGCCGCTTCAGCCTATGCCAGCCTGTAAATGATAAAAAGGATCCGCCCCTTGACCTCCGAATAACTTTAGCCAATAGTGATCGATTCAAATGATGATTGACACATTGGTTAGCCAATGAAACGCCGGTAAATAAATCCCACCATACACCGCGGACTACTTGGCGTTCGGGGGAAAATCGAGTCGGCGGTTGCTGTATTAGTTGCAAGACTTTGCGACTTACCGGTAATATTGATCCATAAATAAGGTGCACTATATTATAAGGCGCATGGTCAGCTTTTGAAAAAAATAAAGGCTTTTAGGTGCGCCTTATAGTGCGGAAAATACAGTACACATAAACATCTTAAAGAATTTTCCGAGAATCAACAACATGTTAGACACAATTGTGAAAAGAAGCCAAATGAATACTGGGTTTTAATTCGTTGGTTTAACTAATACTGAGTGTACGTAGGTTGGTGGGATGCTATCA
This sequence comes from Urocampus carinirostris, assembly GCF_059441175.1. Taxonomy (NCBI): domain Eukaryota; kingdom Metazoa; phylum Chordata; class Actinopteri; order Syngnathiformes; family Syngnathidae; genus Urocampus; species Urocampus carinirostris. Next base: position 8,839,215 of record NC_142362.1, read on the forward strand.
TCGGTAGCCTAGATGGTAGGGCGCCCGCTCCAAGACTGGGAGGTCGCTGGTTCAAGCATCGGCAGAGTCATACCTAAGACTTACAACATTGGTACCCATTGCCTCCCTACTTGGCGCTCGGCATTAAGGGTTGGAATTGGGGGGTTTGCTCACCTAATGACTCCCAACACAGCAGTTTGGTCTAAAAAAAAAAAAAAAAAAAACACTTCGATAGCTTCGCGTGACAAAATGATTTCCGGTAGATATCGTGTTGATGGTTGATACTGGCTGAATAATAATAAATACATAAAAATAAATGCACAAAGGTTGCTGTGACAACTCCCCCCAAGGGGAGCCGGCCAGACCTGACCTGGGACCCAGGGCATCTCACACTTTGAAATTTAGTTTGAAAAAGCCAGCAGGCTGACAAGAGGCAAAAAATAATTCTCTGAAGCCAGCTAAACAAGCAGTACAGGACAAAATCCTGGCTCCCCAAAAAGCCGAACAAGCAACCAGAAAACCTAGCCTGATCGAGGCAACCAGGGACATAAAATAAGCATCCAGACACCCACAACCAACGATGGCTTTAAAACACCGCAGTCGGTGAACCTCGAATGGACCAAGTCTCCAATTGGTATTGGTGCGACGTTAAGGGGGAAATAAATCAAATTACAATATCGTAATAATTAAGCCAACGTTGTTTTCTATTTCAATGGTTTCAGTGAAGATTTCAACTTCAATCTCAGTTTGTTTCATTTTCTTTTTTTTTTTCGTGTTCTATTCATGTTTCTTCTGTAGATGATGAGTAAAAGAAAACTCCATGAATCCGAGTGTGTGTGTCCTGATTAAAGTATATTGAACCATCAAAAAACAGCAAAAATGATTCACTTAAAGTTGTGTGTAGCCATCTGTCAAGACCAGAACGGAGACAGGACCTACTTGCGTTACGTTTCACTCAGTTTTATTGGAAGAAAGGAAAGTGTGGCACCCACGATCCGGTGAGAGCAGGTCGCTCTGAATGCAGAAGTGGGACTTACGTGGCGATGGCGGTGTCGGGAACGGAAAAAACGGGTCAGTAGCCGGGGCAGGAGAACAAAAAACGTGGTCGGGATCAGAAACGAGTCGAAAGCCAGGAGAGGAGAGTAGACTTGGTCAGGATCAAAAATTGTGTCGAAGCCGGGAAACAGATGGGAGCAAAAACAGGTGGGAGTCAGGGTCGAATAAGCTTGCCTAGAGTACACTGAGGTTTGCAGACGGACTGACAACAGGTGACAGAAAAGAGTGGGTTTAAATAGGGACAGGGAGCCAATCAGAGTCCGAGGCAGTTGGCGCCAAAAGAGCGGGCACAGATGATTCTCATGACAGAATAACTAAAGAAAAATAGGTTTTTCATCTGTTTTCAATGATATAATGATCTAAACACATGTGGTGAGGCAAGCTCTCAAAAGAATAAACTCGGCTCATTAATCTTGGTCAATCAAGTAATGGTTAAAATAATTATTTTACCACCCAAATTCCGCCACACTTTGTAAGTTTGTAGGGGTTTCATTGTGATATTAATTTTGGACAGTGCTCTGTGAGATGTATAGACGTTGGGACATCTTGTATCACATTCCTGCTCCACAGGTTTATCCCCAAACCTGCCTAGTGTGTTCCTTGGTCTTCATAATGCTGTCTGTTCTTCTTTTACTTCATTCACAAACCATCACAGAGCAGGTGCATTCAAACTGACATGCAGGTGCACGTCATTTACTTCGACATTGGATCATTCAGGAGCAATGTTCCCTCTAAGCTGCGCGTGTGCGCAATCGCGCACTGCCCACACATTCTCAGCGCACAAGAAAATCTATCCAGCGGAGTTTTTCGAGAACCGGCTTCTTCGGCTCGACTCACTAATAGGAACCGGCTCTTTCGGGTCCTAAACGGCTCTTCAGGTTGTTTTTGCTTCTTTCATCCCTATATGACCAAATATTATGTAAAATGATGCACAAAATGACTTAAATGAAGGGGGAATAAAACAAAAAAGAAAAAAACACCAAAATGAAAAAGGAGTGAAAAGCTGAGAAAAAAAGAAAAGGAAGAGAAAAAAGAAGGAAAAATTCAGAAAAAAAGCCAGAAAAAAAGAAAAGAAAGAAAAAGGAAAAAAAGTTAAAAAGTAAATAGAAAACAAAAAAATAAGAAGTAAAAAGTAACAGCTAGGAAAAAATAAACACAATGAGATTTTTTTTAAAGGAATTAAAAAAAAAATAGAAAAAACAGGGAAAAAGAAGAAAAAGTTTGTGTTGCATTAAAATAATTTCCAATTATACCAAGTCAATCTTCTCATCTCATCTCATTATCCGTACCGCTTATTCTCATTAGGGTCGCGGGGCAAGTCAATCTTGTTGCCAACATTGTACTTCCACTAAAAAATGTGATTCAATGCAGTTGTGTATCATGCAACAGACTAATTTTTTTGCATTGCCGGAAACTCAGCAAAATATAACTTAATGTCAAGTTTTGGACATGTTTGATAATGATTTAGTTGCCACACTTGGGATTGCTGTTGCTCACTTTTGTTTCAAGCGTTGCTAACAGACTTTGTGTGAATGCTCAGACCTGTGGAAAATTACAGAGAACATTGATCAGGAGTCATCAGGGAACTTCTGGGATCAGTCAGTTGAGCTTAAAGAACAGGGGGCCAATATATTTCGAACCCCTACTTTTAAGTTTTTAGTTGTAAATATAATATGAAATGCCCCCCAAAAAATTATTTCACTTCACGATTGTGTCTCACATGTTATTTTTTCATAGAAAATCGTTTTACTTTTTAATATTGATACATTGGAACTCGAGAAGAACCCCAATTAACTCCATTAAACAGGGTTCCCCCGGATCCTTGTACAGTCTTTAAAGGCATTAAATTCATTATTCTGGAAAAAAGGCTTTAATGGGTATTAAAATGTCTTTAATCTTTAGATTTTGAAATCCCTTGAAAAGTTGGCAAATAAGACTATTTTTTCGAAAACTATTTAATAAAAAAGTCATTTTTTAATGCATCATGATAAAAACCCTTCATGGATGTAGCAGAAAAGTTCTTTGGAATTTGTAGTTATTTGCCATTCTTGATTGAGGATCAATGATGTACAGTAAACACAATTACTACCGTAAATTCCGGACTATAAGCTGCTATTTTTCTCCATAACTTTCAACCCTGCGGCTTATTCAGTGATGCGGCCAATTTATGTAATTTTTCTAACGGCCGATAGTGGCGCTCGAGTGTTGCTACCATTAACTGCCCTGTCAAAGCTATATTATTATTATTAAAGCTTTGAAAACTCTTGGTGTACAGTCTTTCTTTGTAAATCTGTGCAACCCATGTATAATATGTATTTGCAACTGTATATTTTTGTAATCTATTTATTTGTATTTATTTTAGACACTTATTCTGATATGTTTTGCACGTGTGAACGAAAAATGAGGGGCGGAACAAACGCGGGGTGCCGAGTTTAAGTGGGGACCGCTAAAGGTGAGGGACGGACAAGGAAAGAAGAGGGGGTAAAAAGTTGGTTAAAGTAAAAGGACTTGCGTGAGTAAATGTGTTTATCTGATATATTTTTTCCACCCTTACCTTTGGAAATATACACTTTTTTCCTTGGATTACTTTCAATGGGACCTGGACTCTGCAGGTCTGCATCAAACCTTAAGTACCGGTATCATTTTCCGTTCATTTTGCCGGCTGTGATTTTTGGACTGTGGACTTTAATGAAGGACATTTAGTTTCAATTGCGGGACTTGAAGTCGGGTTTGGGTTAATTTTGTGTTACATGTTTAAATGTCGGCGCATGCGGCTTATATACAGGTGCGGCTTGTATATGTACAAAATCGGTTTACCTCTTAAAATGTGGTGGGTTCGGCTTATAACGTCTCACCTTTACTCCACATCCCATCAGCCCCCGTTGTATTCACCCCTTCTTTTTGATTTGCCCGTAAGTCTAAAATAAATATGTTACAAAAATATACAGTTGCAAATAGATATTATACATGGTTACACATATTTAGAAAGAGACGGTACACCGTGCGAGTTTTCAAAGCTTTAATAATATTATAACTTTCATCCCAAAACGTGCCTGTGAAGGGTAGCAAAATGCTACTAGGAACTCAAGGAAACGGGTCTGTTAAAAAAAAAAAAAAATACAGTACTTGTAAAAATCATGGTAAACCGAGCTCATTTTCCTCCTTATAACTGACGTTATTAAAGTCGTCTTCCCGGTATGTGAAAGAGACTGTCATATAGACGTCGTCCTACGCTCCTTTATTCAAAAACACGCCAGCTACACACTCGCATATATTCCACCGGTCTAAATCTTACCTTTTGTACTTGAGCGCCACTGGCGGCTGTTAGAAAAAGTAAATTGTCCGCATTACTGATTAAGCCGCAGGGTTGAACATTTAGGAAAAAAGTAGCGGCTTATAGTCCGGAATTTACGGTAATAAGTATATCCATGAGATTTTGTTATATTAGACATAAGAGGAAAAGCGGATTTGTAAAATGTATTTAATAGGGAAGATAAAGGGGAAGGAAAAATAAGCATCTGCTTCTGACTACCCATTTTCGAACATGTTATGTGACATGATTTTGTTTGTCCTGTTTTTATTTTCATGTTCGAAATAAGTTTTCATTCATTCAATCTGCTTTCAAAAAGCATTAAAAAGTCTTGAATTGAACTTGCCTTGCACTGCAGGAACCCTGAAAATTCCCTGGGGAGAGCCACCAGGAATGCCATCAATCCATTTTCTTAAGCACTGGTTAATGACTTTGAACGAGAGGCGGGATGGAACTCGGAGTTCACATAGAAGCAAGTGATTATTCACAATCACGTTCGGAATTATGGGCCATTCCGAGTATTTGCTTTGCTAAAGAAGCATGTTACGTGAGTGAGGAGCAAGCTATGGGAAGATTCCAAACAGAACTAAGTGGTCCTACTGAGAATTGTCTTCCCTTTACTGTTTCATAGAAGCCGAAAAGGCATTTGCTCCTACATGAAACGGGGTTTTCAAAATGGCTGCAATAAAGGTTACAAGAAATCAGCGGTTTGGAACCTTTTTGACGCAAAGAGCCATAATAACAAAATATTTTAAAATAAAATTCAACAGAACTGCCAAACCTGCTCTCCAGACCAAAGCTAATTGTTCAATGCATTTTATTTCACTGTGTGACGTTTGAAGAATTCATCAAAATTATGAAATGATAATAATGCCAGAGCCTGTGTCCAGTGTTCCCTGCAATTGCGCACTGCTCGCACATTCTCAGCGCACAAGAAAATCTAGCCAGCTCACAAAAATCAGGGCTCGAAATTACTAATTAAGAAGCGACTTAAGTCAAAGTTACAGTGCATGAAGGTAAAAATACATGGGTTCCCCTGACGTTGTGTCCTAAATGCGGTATTTTGAAGTTGAGTCGAAGGAGAACGAAGTTGAGTAAAGTTAGTAGAGTTTGTCGGGGAACCGGCTTCTTTGGCTCGGCTCACTAAAAGGAACCGACTCTTTCGGGTTCTAAACGGCTCTTCTGGTTGTTTTTGCTTCTTTCATCCCAACATGACCAAATATTATGTAAAATGATGCACAAAATGACTTAAAGGAAGGGGGGAATAGAACAAAAAAGAAAAAAAATACAAAAATGAAAAAGGAGTGAAAAGCTGAGAAAAAAGAAACAAAAGGAAGAGAAAAAAGAAGGAAACATTTAGAAAATAGCCAGAAAAAAAGAAAAAGAAATGTAGGGAAAAAATGAATAGAGAACAAAAAGTAAAAGCTCGGGAAAAACAAAACAAAACACAATGAGATATTTTTAAAAGGAATTTAAAAAAAAGTAGAAAAAAAAAACACGGAAAAAAGAAAAACGTTTCTGTTGCATTCAAATAATTTCCAACAATATCAAGTGAATCTTGTTGCCAACATTGTACTTCCACTAAAAATGTGATTAAGTACAGTTCTGTATCTTACAACCGACTGAATAAGCCCCCAAAAATGTTAATATTATGCGACAAAATATATCAGGAAATAAAAAGAAATGGATATCTTGTGAAAGAATTGTAAGAACAAACGACGTCTGTAGGCCGTACAACCTTTGCAATAATACATGAGTCGATTCATTCAAAAGAGAAAAAATATTTTGCATTGCCGGAAACTCAGCAAAATGTTGACATTTTGGACTTGTTTGATGATTAATTATCTTGCCACACTTGGGATTATGGTTGCTCACTGTTGTTTCAAGCGTTGCTCACCGACTTTGTGTGAACGCTCAGACCCGTGGAAAATTACAGGGAACATTGCCTGTGTCCCATATCAATATAAATATATCATGTAAAACATGTCTTCTTCCTGCTGTAACTTAAAAGAATATAGACTCAATTTGACCGTTATTTGTGTCCTGAAGTTATTTTGTTTAACGAGAAGGATACTGACATTATCGGAGATAAGCAAGTGCTTGTGCTTTGTGTGCATGGATTCACCCAATCAAATTGTGGTGGGTACTTTGCTGGCAATAATATGTATGGATGTTTACAATTTGTGCTGCGGGTTCTCATCACAAAGTGTCTCAACAGTCAAGTAACGTTGTGTTTATTTGTATAGCCCTTGAGCACAAGGAGTCTCAAAAGGCTCCCCAGACCACAGACTATTATTACACAATCCCCTGATCTAAAAACCTACATGAGGGCAAGGGAAAACTCAAAAACCTCAGCATGAGGAAAATTAAGAAAACTTGAGAAGAGACAGAGGGCACCACGGCGGCGCAGTGGTTAGCGCGTGTGCAGCACAGTTCTAAGGTCTTGGGAACCTCCTGCGTGAGTTCAAATCCAATTCCAGACTTCCTGTGCGGAGTTTGTATGTTCTCCCCGTGCTTGCGTGGGTTTCCTCCGGGAACTCCGGTTTCCTCCCACATTCCAAAGACATGCATTTCAGGTGAATTGGCCGGTCCAAATTGTCCTTAGGTGTGAATGAGCGAGCGAGTTGTCTGTCCCTGTGTGCCCTGCGATTGGCTGGCAACCAGTTCAGGGTGTCCCCTGCCCACTGCCCGATGATTGGTGGGATGGGCTCCAGCACCCCCGCGACCCTACTGAGGATAAGCGGTGCAGATAATGATAATGAGAAGGGACAGCACATGAGGTCATATCATATAGATGAGCTGGCTGCAATGGATTTAGCATTAACAAATACAGACGCTCCCCTACTTACGACCATTCGAATTACGAAAAACGGTACATACGATCATTTCTTTCTCATTCTCTCCTTTCCTTCAATCCCTCCCTGTCTTTCTTTACTGTTTCTTACTTTCTTCCTGTCTTACTCCATTTCCTCTATCTCTTTGGTTCTTTCTATCTACATTTCCCTTTATCTTTCTCTGTCTGTTTCTTTCTTTCTCTTGCTTTTTGTTCCTTTTGTTTTTCTCTTACTCTTTCCATCTTTTTTCACTTTCTCTGACCCTCACTTTAATTTTCCATTATCTACAAGCCCTATTTTTTCTCAAATGAGCTCAAATAGAATAGAATATGCCTTTATTGTCATTGATACAACATGGGATATGCTGTGACAACGAAATTGGACGACTCCAGTCCCACATTTACAGTGAGGATAAGGAAACAAAGAAACAAATGACACCAGTGCTAAAAATAAATTTGATTTAAGTACTATAAGTTAAGTATGTGTTTTGTATCGACTTGAAAAGAATATAGAGTTAAACATTTTTGGTTTTGGCAGGTTCATTGTGCCATTGAACATTCAAAGAAAAGACCAAGTCAGATTTTGGCAGTACCGGAGAGCCTGCTGCAGAAACTCGCAGGGAATTTTCTTTTCCATTATGCATGACTTTTCAATAGTTCTTCGCTCTTCAGTATTTCAAACCCGCAAACCTGGCACTTGCCAATGTTTTGCTAGTCATTGGCTTACAGCCACCACACATTCAGTAAAACCAGCCAGCTCTAACCGTTATCCAATTGTCTGAAAGCACACAGTCTGTCCTAATTGGATGGAAACAAGCTGAGCAACGCAATTAAATAGCACTGGCAACGATGACGGAGAACCGAGTCACCTACGACTCCGGGTTGGAGCTTAATGAAATAATTAACCGCCGCGGGTTCCTTTCCCGTGGTGCGCCAGGCAGAGAAATCGGGAGAGTTTTCAAATTGCCGACGTTTCTCCGGATTGAGCAGATTCCAGTGCGACGTACTTTGAGGACGTACAGGGGGAAATGTGCCTATCGAAGCGTCACGGGCTTTCCGGGCTTCTTGTTTGCTGGTCACGACGGGACGATTATTGATCTGGCGTCTGTATCCTAGGGAAGATGGTTTTCATTCCCGGTCTGAAATTCAAAAGAGCTGCGTGTGTCGGTTCTGCTTTCTGACAAGGAACGTTGCCAATGCTTTGCTCTTCCTTTAAGATATTTTGTGTTGCTGAATTTCACTCCAAAAAGAACTCAAGAATTGCGTACATGTTATACACATAGTTTAGAAAAAGTATATTACTGTATTTACACAACGATTGATCAGGCAACAATATCACTAATGGCATCTCGAAATCCTACAAGACAACTACCTTGTAGCATCTTATAGTCTGAAAATCCGGTATCAATGGCACATGTTAAAAACTAAAGACATAATTCAAATAAAAACAATGTACCGTAAATTCCGGACTATAGAGCGCACCTGATTATAAGCCGCACCCACCACATTTTAAGAGGAAAACCGATTTTGTACTTACACAAGCCGCACCTGTATATAAGCCGCATGCGCCCACATTAAGAAAGTGTAACAGAAACACAAAATTAACCCAAACCCGACTAAGTCCCACGATTGAAACTGAATATCCTTTAGTAAAGTACACAGTCCAAAAATCACAGCCGGCAAAATGAACGGAAAATGATACCGGTACTTAAGGTTTGATGCAGACCTGCAGAGTCCGGGTCCCGTCGAAAGAAATCCAAGGAAAAGAGTGTATGTTCCCAAAGGTAAGGGTGGGAAGAATATATATCCACTATTGTCTGCCGCGTCCACAAACCCTCACCTTTACCGGTCCCCCATTCCCGTCAGCCCGCGTTTTTTTCGCCACTTTTTTTATTCGCCCGTGGGAAACATAACAGAATAAGTGTCTGAAATAAAGACATTACAAAAATATACAGTTGCAAATAGATATTATACATGGTTACACATATTTACAAAGAAAGACGGTACACCGAGAGAGTTTTCAAAGCTTTAATAATAATACATTTCATCCCAAACAGTGCCTGTGACAGGTAGCAACACGCGAGCAACACAGTAAACGGGTCTGTTGAGAAAAAATACCGTACTTGTAAAAAAAAAAAAATCACAGTAAACCGTCCTCATCTTCCTCCTTACAACTAAAGCCATCGAAAATTAACTTTGTCATATAGACGTCGTCCCACGCTCCCTTATTCCAAAACATGCTAGCAACACGCTCGCAACACAGCAAACGGGTCTGGTAAAAAAAACATACCGTACTTGTAAAAATCACGGTAAACCGTCCTCATCTTCCTCCTTAGAACTGAAGCCGTCAAAGTAGTCTTCCTCAGTGTCGGAAAGAAACTTCGTCATACAGACGTCGTCCCACGCTCCCTTATTCCAAAACACGCTGGCAACACGCTCGCTCCTTCTTTATCGGACTGCTCGTTTGCTTTAAGCTTGAAAGCTGCGTCATGTGCCTTTCTTTTTGCATTTTGCATGATGAAGGTATGTTTACGCTAATTTAATTTACTGTATGCACAAGCTAAGAAGTTGCAGTCTTCCTCGGCGCATATATTCCACCGGTCTAAATCTTACTTTTTGTACTCGAGCGCCGCTGGCGGCCGTTAGAAAAATGACATAAATTGGCCGCATCACCGAATAAGCCGTAGGGTTGAACTTTTAGGAAAAATGTAGTGGCTTATAGTCCGAAATTTACGGTATATGATATATTAGCAAACATATTCACAAGAAAATGCTTAGAGGCTGAGTTGCAATGAAAAATAGTGCAATAGCATTTATCAACTCAGAAAAATCCCACTCAGTCAATAATGATATGAAAATACATTTCTATACATAGGAAAGATATATTTGTCAAAGTTTTGTGCACTTGTTTAGGCTGGTGATGGCCCTGGGGAAGAAACCGTTTCTGTGTCTGTAATTCCTGTTGATCATTGGTTGTACTGATTCATTGTTAGTTTGGTGAAATACAGGGTGTTTCAAAGGTCTGGGCCACATCTTGGCATAGAATATCTAGGAAACTATTAAGTACATAAAAATCTGGTGTATTCAGAAAGCTTGTAATATTTGTATACACAGACCGTTCAAAGATGTTCCATGAAAGCACTATCGGTCACACAACACACATAGCACACAATAGTCAAGTTCTTGGAAAATGTATCTCGGCTTTCCATTGTCAATGGCTGCACCAGAGTCTGTTTTTTTGTACCTTCAGAACATCCACGTTTCTTGGAATAGGGAGCATATAGACTAATCCTATCACAAATCCCCCCAAAAAGGAAATCGCATGGTGTGAGATCTAGATTCTAGACCGGGGGTCAGGAACCTTTTTGACCCAAAGAGCTATAAAAGCAAAAAATGTTTTAAAAAGAAATTGAGAGAGCCACATTATATATCTCATCTCATTAGCCGTACCGCTTATCCTCATTAGGGTCGCGGGGGGGCTGGAGCCCATCCCAGCCATCTCCGGGCAGTGGGCAGGGGACACCCTGAACTGGTTGCCAGCCAATCACAGGGCACACAGGGACAGACAACTCATTCGCTCATTCACACCTAGGGACAATTTGGACCGGCCAATCCACCTGAAATGCATGTTTTTGGAATGTGGGAGGAAACCGGAGTGCCCGGAGGAAACCCACGCAAGCTCGGGGAGAACATACAAACTCCGCACAGGAAGTCTGGAGCTGGATTTGAACCCACGACAGGTTCCCATGACATGAACTGTGCCGCACAAGCGCTAACCACTGCGCCGCCGTGCTGCCCACATTATATATTTTCAGCCAAAATTGAAAAAAAAAAAAAAAACACGCTCTCTAGACAAAAGCTAATTCTTCAGCTCATTTTATTTCACCGTGTGTCATTTGATGATTTCATCAAATGTATGAAATGATGATACAGTGAAACCTCAGTTTTCGAACGCCTCTCAGTTCGAACAAATCGGTTCTCGACCAAAAATTGAGAAATTCTTGCTTCGCTTTTTGTTCCAAAAACGCTACGCTAGGGTGCGATGCTGAGCGGCATACGGGTGTAGATTGCCCCCACCCCTCGTGAAGAACTGTTATGATGTGCGCGAGCACTTCTTTTTGCTTTCGCTTTAAATATCGGTGAACAGAGTGATTTAGCCCCTAATTATGCCTCCGAAGAAAGTCGGTGCAAGCAGCAAAGTTTCTTATCCTTTTTTCAATTTTTATACATTCATGTTAGCGTAATCTTCCGTACGAAAGATTACGCTAACGCACGATTAGCCTGGTTACATTTGTGTTATTTGTGTCTTAAAGGTAAACATTCAGGGTGTTGGAACGGATTAAAACGATTAACATTATTTGTAATGGGAAAAATGATTTCCGTGTTCAAACAAATCGCTTTTCGAACAGGGTTTTGGAACGGATTATGGTTGAGAACCGAGGTTCCACTGTATATTAGTATTTCAATACTCCAACTCAATACAACATTTTATTTATATCTGTACATTCAAGGAAGCTGTGCGGGTCAGATGTATCGACATTTCGTTCTGTATACACGTGTACAAGAATGACAATAAAGTGTATCTGAATCTGAATATAAAGCGTGTCGAGAAGCATTTAGCTGCGTACGCGGGCGTTTCTCTGTTTACAATGCAGTCACAAACATTCTGGATCGGCAATTAAGTCTAATGGAATAATTAGCTCAGAAATGTTCTCACACATACTGGATGTGGCCTTTTGTAATACAGTATTGTAATACAGGGAAAAAAAAGAAAAATTAACGTCGACCAAATCCGCTTGATTGTACCAATTATCATTGAGCGCTGATGCGAAATATGGCTGGGAACATTACGCACTGCTCGCACATTTTCAGCGCACAAGAAAATCTAGCCAAGGCACAAAAATGAGGGCTTAAAATTACTAATAAGAAGCGACTCAAGTTAAAGTTACATTGAATAAAGGTAAAAATACACGGGTTCCCCTGACGTTGTGTCTTAAATGCGGTGTTTTGAAGTTCAGTCAGAGTAAAACGAAGTTGAGTAAAGTTAGTAGAGTTTGGCGAGAACCGGCTTCTTCGGCTCGGCTCACTAAAAGGAACCGCCTCTTTCGGGTCCTAAACGGCTTTTCAGGTTGTTTTTGCTTCTTTAATCCCAACATGACCAAATATTATGTAAAATTATGCACAAAATGACTTAAAAGAAGGGGGGAATAGAACAAAAAAGAAATGAAAATGTAGTGAAAAGCTGAGAAAAAAAGTGACAAAAGGAAGAGAAAAAGAGGAAAAATTTAGAAAAAAGCCAGAAAAAAAGAAAAGAAAGAAATGTAGGAAAAAAGTAAACAGAGAACAAAAAGAAAAGAGTAACAGCTCGGAAAACAAACACAACGAAATTTTTTTTAAAGGAATTGAAAAAAAAAAAGTGGAAAAAAAAACACGGAAAAAAGAAGAAAAAGTTTGTGTTGCATGCAAATAATTTCCAATGATATCAAGTGAATCTTGTTATCAACATTGTACTTACACTAAAAAAATGTGATTAAATACAGTTCTATATCATGCAACCGACTAAATAAGCCCCCAAAAATGTGAATATTATGCGACAAAATATATCAGGAAATAAAAAGAAATGACTATCGTGTGAAAGAATTGTAAGAACAAACGACGTTTGTAGGCCGTACAACCTTTGCAATAGTACATGAGTCAATTCATTCAAAAGAGAAAAATCATTTTGCATTGCCGGAAACTCAGCAAAATGTAACTTGATGTCAAGTTTTGGACATGTTTGATAATTAATTATCTTGCCACACTTGGGATTATGGTTGCTCACTGTTGTTTCAAGCGCGGCTCACCGACTTTGTTTGAACGCTCAGACCAATGGAAAATTACAGGGAACAAGAAAAGTTGGGAAGAAAGAAGAGGCAACCTTGCCCCACTTTGACATTTCCTGCGTTTTAACTTCCGAACATGTCCGAATAGGACTGACATCGAACTTATTTTAAAACGTTGTGAACGAGCAGCCGCTGAGATAAATGATCCAAGTGAGAATATCGTGACGGTGGATTCAACAGTCTATCCTTTACTGAATGCTCCATTATTATACAAGCCTTAAATATTCATTAAAATACCTGCAAGAATTCACTGGAGGAAGATAGTAACTTCCTCCCGGGTGGACAGTATTCAAAAAGAGCTTTAAAATGTAAAATCCAATTTGGAGCGTCTTATCACAGCATGTGTGACAAGGAGCAATCGTGGCATTGAAAGCGAATGACTTAAAAAAAAAAAAACTTTACTTTGAAAGGCAATTCCGCCCGGATGACATACCACACTTTTATATGTAAATAGAGAATGAAAAAGCCAAGTATCTATCCCTTGCAGGAATAATCGACCGTGTATAATGGATCGCAGCCGCAACCCTGCATTTTATTTTTAATAATAATAATAATAATAATAATTTCCTTGTATTGTCATTCTGTGTAACAATGTACACAGAACGAAATGTCGATTGCACCTGACCCGTTGTAGCGAGCCGATGCAGCCGCAGCCAACAGAGGGCGCCGCCGACCACTTTTTAAGTCTTAGGAATGACTCGGCCGGGGCGCGAACCCGAACCTCCCAGTCTCAAAGCGGGCGCCTTACCATCTAGGCTACTGAGCTGGTAAGCGGAAAGAACAGGGAAAAGACACGAATTTGATACCCACCCGAATTTGATTTCTCTGCCACACTGGCAGAAATAGTCCACTTGATATTTTTTTTACTCAAAATAAAAGTTCAATACGAAAAATACAAAATTAAAAAAAATCGGGGTTCTCTAATGTGTTACTGCAGCATGAGCAACACCAACGTTCATTGTCACATGCTGAATTTGACCACTAGATCAGGGTTCTCGCAGATCCTTGAAAAGTTTTAAAAGGCATTGTATACAATATTCCAAAAACAAGGCCTTAATTAGCATTAAAACAATATCCCGTTTGCGAAAGTCTCAAAAATTGAAACATAGAAGATTTATATTTGTTCAAGTAAAAGATTTAGCTAAGTTACCGTTTTTTTTTTGATAATTTAGGGACTTATTGCAAGATCACAATAACAGAAGTATCAATACGGTGATGCAGTTTCTGTCAAAAACCGGAACAGGATCAGGACCCAAATGCGTGACGTTTCTCACACAAGCCTTTTATTTTACAGGAAATGGGGAGTCATGCACGTTAGGCAACAGTCTGGCGTGGAATGACAGGAAGCCAGAGACAGACGAGATCAATACCAATTGCCGAGAAGATATCTGAGAGATGGGGTCGATACCGGACAGGACAGGACCGATAGGATTGATATCAAAACAGGATATCGAAATTAAACAGGAGAAATTAGACGGGAACGAAAACTGGAGAGAATATTAAACAGGACAAAAAAAGACAGGAACGATACCGGACAGAAATCGCAGGCAGGAAACCGAACAGAGTCAGAACCCACGTCTTGCGGGGCAGAGGTTTGTTGACGGACTGAGAGCACTGAGCTCAAATAGAGGGAAGCCACAGCCGGTGCCACGTGGGTGGGCCAATTGGGCGCCATGGCAACCGTGAGAGTTTCAGTCGGACGCATATCTTGGGTCTTCCCGCTATACAGATAGCAACTTCAAAAACAGAACCAAACTTTCACCAGAGTCGCCTCCCTCCTTTTAAAGGGTCTTACACAAACACAAGTAAAAAAAAAGCAGCTGCTGGAACCATGTAGATGGCTGCTTATCGCAACAAATTCAATGTCCTGAATTAAAAAAAATGTCCTGTGATCTACCAGTACACCCCCTGCGATCCACCAGTAGATCGTGATCTACCGAATGAGCAGCACGGATCCAAACAATATGTACCAGAGTATTTTTAATCTAGCTATTGCATGCAACGGAGCGAGCACCCTCTGTTTCCAAATCTAGCGGATGACACAAAACCCCAGCCGCAGAGCATCAAAGCGCCATTAAAGCCGCTCAACCGGCTGCCGCTGCACATTTTCACGACATCAAAAGCAGGAGCTGTATATTTTCAGCAGAGGTCATGTGTTCTCTTCAGGTGAACTACTCCTTTCTTTTCTCATTATATGTAATTACCGCTGACATCTAAAAAGACAGAAGGAGAATAACAAAAAGGAAAATGTCAACGGAAGGAGGAGTCCTGGACGGGTGAAGGGTGGGGAGCCACCTTCGGGAGAAAGCGTAACGTTAATTCTATTACCGCAGGGAAGATTTAGTGAATAAAGCCAGTGATCCAGAGTTAATAGGGGTGATGGAAAAAGGAGATCTAGGCAAAAGGCCAGTAGGATGACAGTCCTGTGCCTGGGATTTGTGACAGTCTCCTCAAGTGCTTTGCACCTGACTAATACTCAAAGAATAACCCAAGTGGCGAGCAGGAACAAATAAGGCGTCTGCTTCACAAGGAGCGATGAGATAAGGTGTACTTTTGTATTCCGGGAAGGGTGAGGCGCTTAATCTAATTGAAAAACTGTTTGGGTAGATATTAAATAAAACTGCCAAGCAGTGTTCCCTCTAAGCTGCTCGCACATTCTCAGCTCACAAGAAAACCTAGCCAGCGCACAAAAATCAGGGCTCAAAATTACTAATTAAGAAGCGAATTAAGTCAAAGTTACAGTGCATGAAGGTAAAATACACGGGTTCCCCTGACGTTGTGTCCTCAATGCGGTATTTTGAAGTCGAGTGGAAGAAGAACGAAGTTGAGTAAAGTTAGTAGAGAACCGGCTTCTTCGGCTCGGCTCACTAAAAGGAACCGGCTCTTTCGGGTCCTAAACGGCTCTTCGGATTGTTTTTGCTTCTTTAATCCCAACATTACTAAATATTATGTAAAACTATGCACAAAATGACTTAAAGGAAGGGGGGAAATAGAACAAAATAGAAAAAAATACCAAAATGAAAACGTAGTGAAAAGCTGGGAAAAAAAAGAAACAAAAGGAAGAGAAAAAAAGAAGATTTAGAAAAAAGCTAAAAAAAAAAAAAAAAAAAAATAAAGAAATGAAGGAGAAAAGTAAATAGAAAACAAAAAGGAAAAAAGTAACAAAAAAGTAGAAAAACACACGGAAAAAAGAAGAAAAAGTTTGTGTTGCATTCAAATAATTTCCAATTATATCAAGTGAATCATTGTACTTCCACTCAAAAATGGGATTAAGTACAGTTCTGTATCTTACAACCAACTAAATAAGCCCCCCTAAAATTTTAATATTATGCGACAAAATATATCAGGAAATAAAAAGAAATGGATATCTTGTGAAATAATTATAAGAACAAACGACGTTTGTAGGCCGTACAACCTTTGCAATCATATATGAGTAATTTTATTCAAAAGTTAAATTTGTTTTTGCATTGCCGGAAACTCAGCAAAATGTAACTTGATGTCAAGTTTTGGACATGTTTGATAATGACTTATCTGGCCACACTTGGGATTATGGTGGCTCACTGTTTCAAGCGTTGATCACCGACTTTGTGTGAACGCTCAGACCTGTGGAAAATTACAGGGAACATTGCTGCCAAGTACTTATCTTATGTATAGTAAATCAAAACATTAAAAATGTAATGGATTACCTTTTTTTCTGTGCAAAAAAATGTGCCTAAACTGACAATCCGGAAAGTAACCCCGCTCATTATTAACATGAACTCTGCCAGCCTTTGCTCGCAGCTATTGACAACCAGGGACAATGGATCCTGACCACAACGTTGCATTTCATTCTAAAACGAGCCGCGACGCATTACAGAATTTTGCCCTCCCGGCCCCTGCTCTCGGAAATAGTGGAACGGGGATAACGAATCACGGCCACAACCGTACATTCCATTTTGAGTGGAAATAAACAGAAATAACTCAAATTTATCTGCCACTTCTTTAGTAACCTGGGATAATGGATCGCAGTGGCACAAGTGCAGTTCATTTTTGATGGACCCTGCTCGCAGGAATAGTAGACAGGGCATAATGCATCGTGGCTACGAATGTACCTTTCATTTTTGAGGGAAAGAACAAAGGGACAAAAGTTTGCTCTCTCGGCTCCCGCTGGCAGCAAAAGTCGACTTTGGATAATGGATTGTGGCTCTGCGGATACATTCCATTTGTGACAGAAAAGAACAAAAGGAAGAGCCACCACACATGACTAAAATGTGCTCTTTCAGCCTTCTTTGCAGCAATAGTGGACCGGGCATAATGCACCATGGCCACAATTGTGCCTTTCATTTTTGATGGAAGGAAAGAAAAAAAAAAAAAAAAAAAAAAAAAAAAAAAAAGAGACAAGCCTGCTTCCTGGGCTACTGCTGGCAGCAATAGTAGACCTGGGATAATGGATAGTGACCACATGGGTGCATTCCATTTCTGAGGGAAAAGAATGAGAAAAAAAACCCGCCATGCATGACACGAATGTGCTCTTTCGGAACCCAGCTCGCAGCAAAAGTTGATCTGGGATAATGGACTACGGCCGCACAGGTGCATTTGATTTGTGACGGAAAAGAACGGAAAAAATAGCCGACACACATCCTCTCTTTCAGCCGCTGCTGTAAGAAAACAAAAAGAGAAAAGTTTGCTTCCTCTGCCCCTGTTGGCATAAATAGTAGACCTGGGATAATGGATAGTGGCCGCATTCCGTTTTTGACTGAAAGGAATAAGAAAAAAGAGCTACCATACATGACATGAATTTGCAATTTCAGCCCTTGCTCACAGCAATAGTCAACCGGGCATAATGCACCATTGCCACAACTGTGCCCTTCTTTTTTGACGGAAAGAAAAAAAAAAAGACACAAATTTGCGTCCTTAGCACCCGCTGGCAGCAATAATAGACCTGGGATAATGGATATTCGTCCCATGGGTGGATTCCATTTTTGACGGAAAAGAACGAGAAAAAAAGAGCTGCCACGCATGACACAAAAAGGCTCTCCTGGAACCGCACTCGCACCAAAAGTTGACCTGAGATAATGGATCATGGCTGCATAGGTGCATTCCATTTGTGACGGAAAAAAAAACAAAAAGATCCGCCACACATGATACAAATTTTCTCCTTTAGCCCCTGCATGCAGCAATAGTCGACCCGGCGTAATGCACCATGGCCAGAATTGTACTTTTAATTTTTGACGGAGGGAAATAAAAAAAGAGACACTATTCTTCCTCTGCCCCTGCTGGCAGCAATAGTTGACATGGGATAATGGATAGTGGCTGCATGGGTGCATTCACTTTTTGACGGAAAAGAAAAAAAAAAAAAAAGAGCTGCCACGGATGGCACAAATATGCTCTTTCGGAACCACGTTTGCGGCAAAAGTCAACCAGGGATAATGGATCAGGGTCGCACTTAATTCTTGACAAAATGAACAGAAAAAAAAAAAAAGTTTCCCCTCTTGGCCACCACTCTTAACAATAATTGACTGGGGGGATTGGATCATGGCTAGAATCGTGCATTCCCCTACAAAAGTGTGTCCTCGCTCACAGCAATGTGTCAAAGGGGATAATAGATTGCAGCCGCACGAATGCTGTTCATTTTTTGCTAAAAAATGCCTTCTGAAGGCCTCAACTCGTAAGCAGGGATAATGGATTGCGGAATATATTTGCTTAGCATCTCAACTCAAAGAACCAACTAGCTGGCTGGAAGGAGCCGGGGACAAATAAGGCGGCTACTTGACAAGGAGAGAAGAGATAATACTTTTGTATCCCGAGAGGGGCGAGAACGGTTATGGTAAATGAAAGAGTGCCCGGGGGCTGCAGGTCAACAAATTAAACGTACTGATAGACGTGCTTGTGTTCCGAAAGACCAGCTCTGCGATTCTTTTGTCCGAATGATGACTCAAAATTACATTTCTCTCTCAAATTAACATAGAGGTTGCTTTTTCGGGGCCCAGCCAAATAACCCGTTTTAGAGGGTTAGAAATTCATATTGAATTAAAAAGACATTCCATGTACAGTATATGTGGTGTACATAGGCCTATACTGTAAGTAAACTATTAAAATATTGAAACATGTCACTGCATAAATAGTACCATGATTTCCTCATATACAGTGGCTTGCAAATCAATCATCTCCCCCCAAAAACCATATAGAACTTCAGGCTTTAAGCCCAAAAAAAAAAATCCAAATATTGTTATTAGATTCTGTTAGGATCCAGTACTCCAACATCCACTGAAGGGCACCAACAGGCAAACAAACCGGAGAACCCCACACCTTTGACTCATCACCAGTACCTGCCTCTTATCAGGAACCCAGTATTTAAGAACTGTGCGGTCAGCAAAAGCTGCCGGATCGTTGTATACTCAAGGAGTTACTGATCACCCGTCTGGGTATATATTTCAATGAACTGGACTTGGCCGTGATTGTTTTCTCTACCGTGTTGTGTTTTGGCACTCATTTTCTCCCCCGTCCAATATTCAGAGCGCCTTTTGTTTGGTGCCTTTACCCTAAAATAACTTCTGTCATTCATATTGTGTATGGCACTTGGGTCCGACTCACCATAACCTAACAGGTTCCATTTTCCCTTGGGATTTTTAAAACATTGCTGATTGAAGCAAACATTTTTGTTGATGTTCCTGACTAAAGGGATCAGTTGCTAGATACAGAATTCGTATTCTCAGGCCAGTGAGATCAGTATAAGACTGATAAGTTTGTTTTATCAGTATTAAGCTATTTCAGCAGTGAATGAATGTTATTTTACACCTGAACCAATCTACCACACTATCCTCTAGCGGCCAGAGAGAGTTGTTGCACTTGTTATTGGATTCTGTTAGGATCCAGCATTCCAACATCCTCTGAAGGGCGCCAACAGGCAGACAAACCGAAGAACCCCACACCTGTTAGTCATCACCCGCACTGGTCTCTTATCAGAAACCCAGTATTTAAGGACTGTGCTGTCAGCAAAAGCTGCCGGATCGTTGTATTCTCATGAAGTTACTGATTTCCCGTCTGAGTGTTTCCGGCGTTGCTGAACTGAACTTTGCCGTGATTGTTTTTTGTACTGTGTTTTGTTTTGGCACTCATTGTCTCCCCCCATGTTCAGAGCGCCTTTTGTTTAATCCCTTTGCCTCTAAATAACTTCTGTCTTTCAGATTGTGTATCTGAACTTGGATCCGAGTCATCATAACTGAACAGTTTCCGTTTTCCCCTAGAACTTTCAAAACATTGCTGAATGAAGCAAACATTTTAGTTGACATTCCTAACGAAATGGAATACAGACTTATTATTCTCAGCCAGTAAAATACTCCAAATGTTAAGTTGTTTTTTCGGTATTATTGTGTCACAAGTGGTGCAATTGCCGAATCAGGGTAATGTGGGGTCATATTGGCCAACGTCATCTCATCAGCTGCACCGCTTATCCTCAGTAGGGTCGCGGGGGTGCTGGAGCCCATCCCAGCAATCATCGGGCAGTGGGCAGGGGACACCCTGAACTGGTTGCCAACCAATCGCAGGGCACACGGACAGAAAAACTCGCTAGCTCATTCACACCTAAGGACGATTTGGACCGGACAATCCACCTGAAATGCATGTCTTTGGAATGTGGGAAAAAACCGGAGTGCCCGTAGGAAACCCACGCAAGCACGGGGAGAACATACAAACTCCGCACAGGAAGTCCGGTAGCTTGATTTGAACCCACACAGGAGGTCCCCAAGACCTTAGAACTGTGCCTGCACACGCGCTAACCCATGCACCACCGTGCTGCCCGGACAACCTGCATGTGACCGTGCATGTATTAAGCTATGTTAGCAGTGAATAAATATTATTTTACACCTGAACCAACTTACCACACTATCCTCTAGCGGATGGAGAGAGCATTTGGTTGCACTTATATTAAAATAATCATAACTTTCGATAAAAATGACCTAGAAACTCGTTGTTTTTTTTAACATACTCGGAAATTTATGGCAGGCCAGATCAAATCCTCCAAGGGGGTTGTTTGACATGTCTGCAATATGATCACGACCATCAAAAATGCAACACTTTGTTTTTCTGGAGGATCCAAGTGAGATGCCCTGCTTAATACTAAGACCACAGTCTTTTAATAACCCTTATTAAAACATCGTAAACGATTTTATTAGAATAACTCTTAAGAGTTATGACAGGTGAAGCTCCAGTGCATCTCTTTGATTTGTTAGTTCGAGTCTCCTTAATATGAATAGGAATTAAAAGCTCATATAAGCAACACACACATACACACCTGCCTCTTTTTGCTCAATGCACGCTGCAAGCAAGTTGATATCAGCAGAGAGCCCAGAGGGGAATACAATATTAAATACTTATTTTTGCAGAAAGTATGATTTATTTTGAAAGCCCCAAGGTAATCATTTTCGACTTATTTTTTTGGGAGCGGTTGTTTGTAGTCTATAAAATTATCGGGGTTTAAAAGCAAGCCGCAAACCGGAGCGGCCTATTAACAAGGGCATCGGCGGTCAAAATGATATACATACGTAATTTGATTAGAAGGTTTCTAAAAGGAATGTTTACGCTATTAGGAAACATTATTAAAGTGAAATTGAGTGAAAATGATGATGATGATTCCCGCTCTTTAACGATCGCACGGGTGATAGGAAACCATTCAAGGGGATAATGGCTTTTTTTTTAATATAATGACGTTTGCTCATGCGGCCGGAAAAATGCAAATGACCGCGTCGGTGGGCGAACTTTTCAAAACTTGGTATTTCACTTGCTTCTTCAAACGTATGCAGTCAGGGAAATGACGGCGGAGTCTCGGATACAAGAACCAGCAGGCTCAAGGATAGCTTCTTCCATCAAGCGGTCGGGACTCTGAACTCTCTCCCTGCTGTAACCCCCTCTGCTTTCTTTTATCTTGTCATACACATGGTTTACAGTGTTCTTGTTTGCCCGCGTCCCTGCATCCTAGACGCATTATTTTTGCTGGGGACGCATAGTCTCAAATGAACGTGCATCCCCGGGACGCAACTTTTGACACAAAATTGTCATTATTACTCGATTATTATTTTTTAAAACAAAGATTTATCGCACTCCAAACTTTTCGTCAGGCGGATCCGGCAGATGTTGTTTTGGTCTCGCGGTTCGAGTTTGTCTGCACGTCGATTTCGAGTTGTTCAGTGAAAAGTCAGTCTCTTTTTAGAGAACCGGCTTTTTCAGCTCAACTCATTCAAGGGAGCCGGCTCTCAAACGGCTCACTTGCATTGTATTACGAATGATGATGTCGTATAAAAAAAGTTAAGAAAAAAAGGAAGTATAAAAGGAGAAAATGAAAAAAAGACAGGTGTGTGGTTATCCCTTTAATCAGTTTATTACCAACAATAATTTGATGCAGAAAATGAATTCATAATTTGAATAAGAAAATTCTACTTCATTATATTTGCATGTATTTTTTTCCTTCTACAGTGAACGTCCAAGCGACTTCATTTTTGAACTGTTTTTATAATAAACCTCATGCATGCCGAGCGACTCAGTGTCTCACAATAAAATGTTCATTAACAATATGTATGATATAAGGAAACACATGTACAATATGTTAAACTACATAAATAAACATGTTTGAAAAAAAAAAAAAAAGATTTTTTTTTTGTATTTTGTAAAGGAAAATACGACAGTTTGTAAGGGCATGGAGCACTAAATTTTGGGGACCCATAGATCTCTGTTGGGACCCATAGATTTTTGAGCATGTGAGTCCCCGGGACCCATCACTTTTCAGAGGTAAAATGAACACTGCCATGCTACACTCATCTTGCATGTGATTGCAAAAAAAAGAATACATTCAGGCAAGATAAAAGCCTACTATTTCTGTGTGTTCCAACTTGGATTGCTAATGTCAGTAGCACTTGCAGTTATTAAAACTTCAGAGTGTTAGGTTTCAAAAGAGACCATTCTCCAAACGGTTCAGCAACAGTATTTAATTTACTTAAAATATCAATCCAAGATGTACCTTAAGTGAATTTCACAGGATTATTAAGAGGTGAAATTTAATTTAACAGCGTCCCCTTCTAGGGAGCTTTGTTAGGGTTCACTGTTTCGAAATCCTTGGGAAAAAACAGTGTTAGGCGATCAGACAATGGCACTACTTCACATCGCCATGACGATTAGATTCCGGTTCATCGTGCAGCCCAAATCAAAACAATAAACCACAAAATAGTCTAAATACCAATAATAATAATAATAATAATAATAACAACAACAACGCATTGTATTTCGAAGCGCTTTCTTGGACACCCAAGGTCGTTGCACATATAACTAGGACTCAACAATAAACAAAGATTAAAACAAGAGCAAAAACAAGTGATCAATAAAAAATTAAATAGCCAATAAAACACATTATAGTTAAAAGGGGGCGGTGTGTGAGGCATATGGTCAAGAATAGGTAGGCGGCAATGAGTTCCAGAGCTGGGGGGCAGAGCAGCTGAAAGCTCTGCTCCCCATGGAAATGACGGCAGATAAGGGGTACAGTGCGATGGAGAAAGATGATCTGAGGGTGGCGTGGCAGTTTGAAGGAGGTCGGAGAAGTAGGCAGGGGCAAGGTTATGAACAGCCATGTAGGTGTAGATCAGGATTTTGTAGTTGATTCTATGGTAGATTGGGAGCCAGTGGAGGGGTGATGTCGTAAATGCATAACAGCGAGTTATAATAGTCAAAATAAAGAACTGGAATTCTCAGCAAACCAAGTTTGCAGGCATCCAATACTTAAGAGTGAATAAACTTTTTCATACAGCTTTGCTAACATATGTAGCGTGTTTGTGTCAGGTTTTCAATGTAAATCTCTTGAATTTCTGTCTCAAGGGAATTAGCTTGTTTTTATATTACTAAATATAAAAACAATGTTTCTCGTACACACACACACACACACACACGAAGTAACGTTTCAATAATCAGTCTAATTGCATCTCTTGTACGTTAATCAATCTTATAGTCTCTTTTTTTGAAGTCGTGTTTATGTGTTTAATGTTTTCACTGACGTGAAATAAACCACACCCCCCTGGGGGCGGTCTCTTTTACCTCTGGAACCATCATGAGAGCCTTGTGTGAGTACTTGCTCCTACTATCACGGGTAATATATTAACATTATATGTATTTTATTTGGGTAAATATGGCCACAAAATAATCTTAACAATGATTGACGTTAACAGTTTGCAAACCATATTGCGCTCAACTCTAAAAAATGCATTACAGTCCCCTTTCTGTGGCTCCCGCTAATGTGGTCAGATCGCTTAATAAAACATTCATCTGCACATGAAATCTCACACACCGATACAAATTTCTGCTTTAGTTATAATTCACTCACAAAAGACCAACATCTCCACCACAGGTAACACTAAACGGCTCAGATGTCATTTCACCATATTTAACACAGTGTATCCTATCTGAGAGGTAGGATCTGAACCATACGACTCAGTCAAAAATGTAGGTGTCATATTTGACCCGATTTGTCTCTTCAAACACACGTGAAGAAGAATATTAGAACAGCTTTCCTCCATTTTCGTAACATTACAAAAATCCGTCCTTTGGAGATTATAATTCACGCGTTTGTTACTTTCCGTCTCGATTTCTATAATGCACGACTCTCCGGTCTCCCGATGTCCAAAATCAAGAGGCTTCAGCTGGTGCAAAAATGCAGCAGCGAGGCTTTTAACTAAGACAAGAAAGTTTGATGACATTACCCAGATTTTAGCTAACCTGCATTGGCTAACCTGTTAGCTTAAGATGTGATTTTAAGGTTCTGTTCTTAGGATACAAAATCATGCATGGACTTGTGTAACCGCGGTGTACCTGTCCCACCAAAGATCCACATTCACGCTGGACTGGATGATTAGGTTTTTATTACAGTTTCTGCAAACGGAATGAGTCACAACACGAGATTAGCTTCTCTGCTGGCTTTGATCTCGTTGGCAGCTCGCTCTGTAGACTGTCATATCAAAGAGCTTCCTTTTCAATTTACATAAAATACATTTTAGAATATCACAATACATTTTTACACCCATTTTAAAAAGGGATCGTATAGTGTTTTAACGTTTACAATGAATTCAACATATGAAATGAAATGAAATTAAATTAAATTATCTGCATTTATATAGCGCTTTTGAAGTCAATGACATCCCAAAGCGCTTTACAATGTTCTCCACATTTCCCAATAGCGGCCTTGCAGCCATGTAAAGTCCTAACCTGCTTATTGGGGGTGTTAGGGGTTCAGTGTCTTACCCAAGGACACTTCGACATGTAACACGGACGAGCTGGGATTCGAACTGGGATCCCTTGATCCCAAGACGAGCGCTCTACCTCCTGAGCTACTGCTGCCCCATATTTTTCTTTAGTCTGAATTTTAACCAACATCATCCTTTTCATAGAAATGAGAAAATAGAAAATAAGAAGAACAATGAGTATAAAAACTGGTACAATTTACCTGCAAGTGAAATGAGTCACAATACGTGATTAGCTTCTCTGCTGAATTTGATCTTTTTGGCAGCTCGCTCTGTAGACTGCCAACAAAACCCTGCCTTCCGGTCACATGTCAAAAGCCAAAACAAACCCTACCACATACCAGCAGGTGGCACTGTTGGACTCATCATTGTAGGACGCTTACCAAAAACTACACATATTTCAGCAGGAATTTCAATAAAACAAAAGTTATTATTACACCCGTTACACTTGCTCCCTCATATCTTTGAGATTTAATTCCCCCCTATGTTCCGGTCCGGAGCCTTCGCTCTGAAAATGCTGGTCTACCAGTGATCCCAAGGGCCAAGAACAGATTCCCAGGTTCGAGAGCGTTCTCCATTCGGGCCCCGGTGCTGTGGGATGCTCTTCCCCCTGAGATTCGATCTGGAACCTCAGTGGAAATGTTTAAATCTCAGCTTGAAACACACTTCTACTCTATACCATACGAATAGCCTATATTTCATGTTAATAGATGTGTATTATTTGCCCTCATGTGGGTTTTAATTGAGGGGTTGGTGTCATAAGGAAATCATTTTGCACGGCTGTTCGGAAAGATGCTGTCAAAATTTAAATCAATCCCAACGCATATGGACTTCAAGGGCCAGAAACTGGCAGAACAGATTTTCCAAGGAATAATACTCATCTCTGCGGTGATGGGCTTTGTGTACGGTCTCATCATTCAACAATTTGGATGGACCGTTTACATCGTCTTGACTGGATTTGTGGTGTCATGCATTGTGACCCTTCCCCCATGGCCAATGTATAGAAGGAATCCCTTGCCTTGGCAGCCCGTTTTACCAGAACCTGGTGTGGAGACCACCCAAAAGCCTCAGGAAAGTCAAAAGAAAAAGAAGCATAAGTAACCCGTGATCATCTTAAAATTGAGGCATTATTACCTCTTTAGAAATAGTTTTGATTCATCGCTGAAGTCTCGAGTATTTTGTACGGACAAATAAATTCAATGTTTTCAGATTTCGACCGATGACGTGGGCTTTTATCTGGTAATAAACAAAACCCTTTCTCCTAAAAAAAAAAAAAAAAAAAAAAAAAAAAAAATGGTCTATAGTTTGCAATAGTCTTTGATCTGTGCAGCCCTTTGAGTCTCTTTGTGATTAAGGGCTATACAAATAAACATGACTTGACTTGAAACTCATTTCTAAGGAGCAGATGCCCATTGTCTACAGAGAAGGTCAACAAAGCCAAGCATGAGGACCTTTGCTGGATTTTGAAGCCATGGAGGAGGTCGGTGATGGCAGCTGCACGATTTATACCTCCACGGCGACAGATGACAAACCAAGTGTTGCGCCGCTGGACACTCACGCTCGGGTCAGGTTCCATTTTATGCGCTTGACCCGTTCAATTGTTCCATTGTGGTTACACTTCATTCAACTGAACACAAATCTAAAGCTCAAAGAAAGAAATTGGGAAACGATCCAAAAGCTTGTGGATACAAAACATCCTAAGTCAGGGTGTAATTATTGACGATGATTAGCTAATGTCTTTTGATTGACATGAGAGCAGGGTTGGGTAGGATTACTTTAACTTGATTACTTTTGGATTACTCCATTACCAAATATGCTAATAAAAGACAAAAGAAACTAAATATGAATAAAATTACAAAATTTTGTGGAGGCTTGGGGAATAACGGAATACATGGAACGGCAAAAATTTCCTTTTGTTTGTCGCATTTTATGTTAATTTTGCCAGAGATCAAAGAGATCAAAGCTACGAGAGAAAGCTTACCACGTGTTGCGAGTCATCATTTTGTTCATATTCAGTTTATTTTGTCTTTTATTAGCATATTTGGTATTGGAGTAATCCAAAAGTAATTGAAAGTAATCCAGTTAAAATAACCCTACCCAACCCTGCATGAATGATGGGAAGAGGCGAAACTACCCCAAAAAGAGACAAAAAGTAACAATTTTGTTCCAAAACATTGGTGATTTTGAGTGTCATTTTTAAGTTTTAAGGTGGTTTATGTGGATACAAAAACTCTTAAGTCAAGGGACGTCCATAATCATCATCATTAGCTGCACCGCTTATCCTCAGTAGGGTCGCGGGGGTGCTGGAGCCCATCCCAGCAATCATCGGGCAGTAGACACCCTGAACTGGTTGCCAGCCAATCGCAGGGCACACAGGGACAGACAACTTGCTCGCTCATTCACACCTAGGGACAATTTGGACTGGCCAATTAACCTGACATGCATGTTTTTGGAATGTGGGAGGAAACATACAAACTCCGCACAGGAAGTCCGGTAGCTGGATTTGAACCCACACAGGAGGTTCCCAAGACCTTAGAACTGTGCCGCACACGCGCTAACCACTGAGCCGCCGTGTTGCCCGACTTCCATAATATTGATCATAATTAGCTCAGCTCTAGATGTCTTTTGATAGACAATGATTAGGAAAGTAGTAGGAAAATGCAAAATCGATGCATGCTCGGTAAAAAAAGACGGATATACCCCTTTGTAAAAAAAATGTTGGTTGTTTAATTTTTCTAGTTTTAATTTTTTTTTATGTGAATACAAAACCTCTTAAGTCAAGGGACCTCGATAATAGTGATCATGACTAGCTCAGCTCTTGGATTATTTTGATTAGAGGAAGATCAAGCCTAAAAAGATCCACCCCGGGCCCACGGGTATTAGATCCGACCCAGCCAGAGCCTGACCGATAACTCTGAGGGACCAAGCCAAGGACTGGGTGGGATGAAAGGTCTCTCCACCCGCCATGCACCTGCTTCTCCGGATCTGACTGGCGTGACGGCTACGGGGGCGGCGTGAGAAGAAGAAGAAATCCATCGCACCTCCTCCATCGTGTAACACAAAGTAAAAAACAAAAAACAATGACGGGTGGATAATTCAGAAGAATATCAGCAAGAGAGTAGCCCCGCCAGAACCAGAACATACGGAGTGACATTTTTGGAATGAACAGAATTTTAGTTTCGATCGGGCTCAGGCCTAAAATCTTACCTCTATTTTGGATTGACATTGAATAGGTAAGCTATAGAAAAAGGCAATACAAGGGAATGTTCTGCAAAAAAAACAAAACAAATTTGCCCTTTTTGAAGAAAATTTCATTGTTTTAAGTGTAGTTTTTCTAGTTATGATATATACCATATGAATAACCTTTGTTTTATTTGCACTCATGTGGGATTTAAATGAGGGGGTGGTGTCATAATGGTCTGTAGTTTGAAATAGTCTTTGATCTGTGCAGCCCTTTGAGACTCTTCGTGATTAAGGGCTATACAAATAAACATGACTTGACTTGAATCTCATTTCTAAGGAGCAGATGCCCATCGGCTACCGAGAAGTTCAACAAAGCCAAACATGAGGACCTTTGCTGGGTCTTCAGCATCGCACCCTAGCGTACGCACTCACGCATTACCGGCGTTCGAACTCCGATTTTTTGACCGAACAGCGAAGCAAGAATTTCTCGAAATTTTGGGTCGGACTCCGATTTGTTCGAACTGAGAGGCGTTCGAAAACCGAGGTTCCACTGTACTTGAATTATGCAACAGTTTCTACCAAAGGGATTCGACTTTTTGTATTGCAGTGTAACCCAACCTATTGGCAAATTTCCACCAAAACTGGTCAAAATCCAACTACACATGAGAGACATCACTAAGCCTAAAAGTGGCAGGCCCCACATTCACTTTACCGGCCCAATTGCGATGAAAACAACCATAACAGTCTGATTCTGTCTCAGTAAACCTCTAAACGGAATCTTTAAACATTGTATTTCCTTTGGTGGCGATCTAAGGCAGCCACCCAGCACGTGTAACAGTTTTCACTTGGAACAGCATTTTGCTGGGCCGGCATTGAAACAAATTGTCAAAATAAGAATGCACCATTACACAGAATGTAATTGGTGTAATTAGTGAGAGCCCCGTGCTTGTTTCTCTTTAATGAGCACAATCTTGGGATAATGAGAATAAAAACCCAGTGTCAGAACGGGTTGTTAGAAAAACAAAGTCAAGGAATTCAAAGATATAGTCACACGTTAGATGCAGAGCCATGCAGATAGCTGAAGTTGTCTTTTTGCATCTTCTAGTAGGGCATTGAAAAGGTCATCCATTGTCTTCTGATTATCCAAGGTTGGGTCAGGCAGTATTCTCAGTAGGTAAGTGTAGACCTCCCTATTCCTGGACACTCCCTATCCCCAGTTTACCTGATGAGATACCAAGGCATTACCAGGCAAGCCTAGATACATAGTCCCTCCATCCTAGGTGGTTCCAGGTAACCTCTCCCAGTTAGATATGCCTGTAACACCTTCAAAGGGAGGTGTTCCCAGATGTCTGAGCCACCTTAGTTTGCTCCTCTCAAAAAGGAGGAGCAGCGGCTGTTTACTCCGTACTTTCTCACCCAATCTATGCGAAAAAACTATTTTTTCTTTGTTCTTCTGGTCACCACTCACAGTTCTTGACCACAGGTGAGGGTAGGATTGTAAATAGACTGGCTTGACAGCAGATGCAACATGGATTCTTCTGTCCATCATCCGTCCATTCTACTTTTGCTTGTGAACAAGACCCCGAGATACTTTATGTCCTCCATTTGACAAAGAATCACATGCCATATGCCCCAGCATGCAATCCATTTCCAGCTTAGGACCATGGTGTCGGACTAGGTCAGAGTTGGGGAAACCCTGTCCTCGAAAGACCCATGCCCTCATGTGTCTGGAGGTATCTCTTCTTTAACACATGGATTTCAATCACCAGGACCGCCAAAAAGATCCTGTCAGCTTGCTAACGAGCTGATAATTTGTATGTAGGACATGCACCCCTTGAGGACCGGGTTGTCCACCTCTTTAACTAGGTGCTAATCTTCATTCCAGCGAATTCACTCGCAAACGATGCACACTATAAACATTGTCTCGTCCATGCTTGTTTCTCTGTGTTCAGGTAGTGTGTGCAGACTGCCCTAGAAAAAGGGAGAGTGCTGCAGAAAACCAAAGCCTTAGGAAGGCAACAAAAGCTAGATCAGCATAGACACCGTATTTAGAAGTGATGACATAATAGCCTACCGGAAAGTTAAAAACTGGGATTTCAGGACAGTCCACTATGGCACAGATTAAGTCAGTGAGATAATCTTTTGAACCAATACTTTTAATTGATGATCGAAATCAATAATATTAAACTCTAGGGATTGCACACAGCTTGACGTAGTTTGATACCAACCAGAGTCTTATAATCAACAATCCGACCAGGATGCAATTAGAAACGTGGAAGGGTCTGGAGATTCACGTCAGATCAATTGAACATCGAGGCGGGCTACTCATTCGAGTGATTCACAACCCAACGGTTTGTCCCACACTGAGCCTGAATTCCCGCCGTCTATCTTCTTTATATGAACCGTTCAAGGTTGGAAATATGCATCTGTCAAACGTCCCCCCATTACCCCTGCTGCCTGTCACACCTGGGGCAGCACACAACCAGCCCAGGGAAAAAAAAGACAGAGTGGAGCTGTCAGGGAGAGAAACCTCTGTGGACAAAAAAGGAACCAGCTATCACCATCTTCTTTGCTCTAATTTTCTCAAAACGGGGATATTTTCAGAGTCCCTTGTCGAGTGCTAGGATAATGGGCAAGAACCCGGGATGGCTCCCCTTCTCCTTAAAGAGAAGGTTGTTTTATTTATCGCAAATGAGAACGGCGGGTATTCGTCTGAGAGTGCTGGTCTGGTGTGATGCAACATCAGATTTCTGGGTTGGATCAGCCAGAACTGCAGTTGCGTTACCCCAAGCAGAGGTCACCAGCCTTATGGAACTACTCAATGGTGTCCTCGGCTATGACCCCAGATCTAGACGGTAAGATGTCACTGTATTAATAACATGTATGCTCTTCAAAAGTAGATTATGGGCCTCCATATTGAAGGGAATACAGTTTTTGGTAAGGGTGATAGACTTATTTCATTAGAACTGGAGTTTATTTTCCTCAAGTAGAGGTCACCAACCTTTTTGGAACTGCTCATTGCTACACATATAGATGATCACTGGTTCAAATGGTAGTATGTTACAATATAAAAAACCCTGTGCTTCAAAATTAGATTAAATGCTTCCATAATAAAGGGAATACCATTATCAGTGGGGGATCAGATTTTAGTTTATTTACCAGAAGCAAGAAAGAAGTCAAACATTTACAACTATTTAACAATCTCTAAATATTGGCAAAAGTAAATTACCTGGATGCAAAGTTTTAAGGGCTGTGAAGTGCTCCAATGATTACTTTTGGACACACTCAGACCTACCATACGAAAAATGTGTAAAATATAACTTTTCGTTTTTCAGATTGTGATTATGTTTGACAAGGTATTACAAGTTATGGTCTCACCTGTTTTCCAGCTAAGATGCACATGCTACACTCATCTGCAGGCATTTGCTTGCAAAAATAAATCCGGCGAGAATAAATACCTCAAATTACTCAATGTAAGTAGAACCTGCAGTGATCATTTCAGTTTGGGACAAAACCTAAGTGTTTTTTTTTTTAAACTGAAAACGTCCATATTTTCCAAATGGTTCAAGAACAGCATTCCATTTTCTTTGGGTGAGGGTAAATTGTAGGCTAATTTTACAGGAATTGTTATCGATCGAGGAGATTGAGATACATGGCAACAATTTCCAGAATTTACAAGCACCTTATTCAATATTTTTAATCTTTTGAATCAAAAGATTAAAAATCAAGCATTTTAAATGATTTCAAGCACCTGTATGAACCCTGCTTTGGTCTTAGGTTATGGGTGATGACTGATTTATTACTAAAAGTTGTTTGCCTCCAGGGTTGGGTAGGGTTACTTTAACTTGATTACTTTGAATTACTTTTGGATTACTCAAATATCAAATATGCTAATAAAAGACAAAAGAAACTAAATATGAATACATTGACTAAATTTTGTGCAGGCTTGGGGAGTAACGGAACACATGGAACGGCAAAAATGATGTTTGGATTTATTTTCATTTTGTTTCTGTCGCATTTTATGTTAGTTTTGCCGGAGATCAAAGCCAGGAGAGAAAGCTTACCACGTGTTGTGAGTCATAATTGTATTCATATTTAGTTTCTTTTGTCTTTTATTAGCATATTTGGTATTGGAGTAATCCAAAAGTAATTGAAAGTTATCAAGTTAAAGTAACCCTACCCAACCCCGTTTGCCTCATACATCACATATTGCCAATTTCAGTTCTGGAAACGTTACCAACCGAGGAGCCATTGAATCACTAAAAACAACAGTAAGGCATTATGAGTTCTTTGTTATTTTCAACTCTGTTGGAAAACGATCTCGAGCAACTAAAAGGACACTTCGGTCCCAGATGATTTTATCGCCCGCATGTCGTCTCACCTCGACAACTGGCGTCTTTTCACATCACAAAGCTATTTCTCTCGTTTCGCCGGCGGACCGCCAGAGCACTATAAACTCCGTCATGAATGAAATATAAGGACGCAACTGTATTACTTATGAGACTTAATGTAACTTTCCTCTCAGATATTTCCAGGGTTCATTTTCATGCATCAGTGTGTATTATTTCATGACATCGGGTTCTTTATCAGAAAAGCTCACCTGTGATCAGACCAATAATGTTCAATCTCTGTGATAAATTGGGTAGACCAGCCCAATAGCATCACAATTGACTTATGTCATCTCATTTCATAGTGGATTTTAAGCAATCCCTGTTTTTTTATTTTAATTACCTTAGAAAAGGACTTAACACACATGCAAATTCAAAAATATTTCAAAACAGCCATTAATAAGACAACCCAAATCAAGAATAGATTGCAAAAAAAAAAAAAATAGGTATTAATCATCACCCAGCCAAAAAGGGGTTATTTGCTTACCGATTTGAATCACCTGTGCCCGCTCCTTTGGCGCCAACTGCCTCGGACTCTGATTGGCTCCCTGTCCCTATTTAAACCCACTCGTATCTGTCCATTTGTGTCAGTCCGTCTGCGAACCTCAGTTAACACTAGGCAAGCCTTTTTCGACCCCAACTCTCACCTATTTTTTGCAGTCAGTCCCCCGGCTTCGACCCATTTTTGATCCTGACCACATATACTCTCCCGTCCCGGTTTTCAACCTCTTTTTGTCCCAGACCACGTCTACTCTCCTTTCCTGGCTTATGACTCGCTTCCGCCCACATTTTTGCCCTCCTGTCCCGGCTACTGACCTGTTCCCGACACCGCCATCGCTTGCCACAGAAGATCCACTTGCGCGTTCAAAGCGACCTGCTTCCCGCGTCCAGCAATCACCCGATTGTGGGCTCAACCCTTTGATTTTGTATTAATTGTTTTGTCATGTTCAAAAAAAAGTTTTTATTCATTCATTCTTTCTTTCTTTCAATTAAACTTATGAGAAACGCAACACAAGTGGGTTCTGTCTCCGTTTTGGTCCTGACAAGAATCACCTAAGTTAGTGGGTCAGAGTTCCAAAGCAGCCTACTCTCAAAAAGGTCTTATTTTTTTTAAATAATCTGAAAAAACATTTTGAATAGTAACATTTTAAATGGTTGTTCTGTTAAAAACAATTCAGGAAATGGAACATTTTTACATAACACTTCAAAAATCGCAGTTGAAAGGGTAATTTTGTTTAAATTAGCCCTGAGATTTGGGTCAAACCAATCCAAAATAATGTAGTCAAATTGATGACCATGTATTTTCACCTGGAATGACCTGAAGCCAAAAGTCATATTGCACTGATTTTGAACATTGTTGTACAAAATGAGTGAAAAACATAGCAGAAAGAGCAGCAAAAAAGGCAATTAGTAGATCTAAATCTTGCAAAAACGAGTGGTATCTAGACATTGCAACGATGGAACAACGGGATGCGTTTAAGACCGTCAGTACTGTTCCACAGCAAGTATTTTTACACGTACTTAATAAAATCACCATATAAAAAAAAAATCCAAAACAGCCCCTGTTTCATAAAAGGGGCCTTTGTTAAGAATCCAAAGTAACAGATGTAATAATATGGTAATTCTGATGAGGGGGGAATAACTTTTTTTACATAAAACCTCAAAAAAACCCGGTTAGAAATGGTTCTTTTTGTTTAAAAATACTACTAAAATAGGGGTCAAACCAATCAAGAAGATTGGATCAAATCAATTTATTTTATTAAAAACTATGAGTTGAAAACGTGATTGATTAAGCGTCTAAAAAGAGAAGGACCACTTGATATGACTTGGTGGTAGTAATGATAATAATAATAATAATAATAATTTCCTTTGTATTGTCATTCTTTGTAACAATGTACACAGAACGAAATGTCGATACACCTGACCCGTTGTAGCGAGCCGATGCAGCCGCAGCCAACAGAGGGCGCCGCCATTTTACCAATAAGGTATGACTCGGCCGAGGCGCGAACCAGCGACCTCCCAGTCTCAAAGCGGGCACACTACCATCTAGGCTAGCCAGAGCTTCTCAAAGACGGACAGTATTTAACAAACACAAGTACTAAAAGGACCAAAATACTAAACAAACACAGTGGTTATTAAACAACAAACTACAAACAAAACCAAAACTTTCAAGCTATAAATAAACGACCAAAACTAGAAAATGCAAGGATCAAGATAACAAAGAAACCAGAAAACCGACCTGGCATGGTGGTGAAAATGATCTCAGGATGACGGGAGAACTCAAAATGACCCGACAGATTGCTGAGCAAAAAAGTCCTCTAAAGGGTTCAGGATCATTGGGCACAGGTGTTTGATATTTGGACATACATGTACCCTGTTTAAAACGCCAGTTGGGGCCCTCTGGTGGTGGGAGGTATGCCTAACACAACTACTTTATCTCTTTTTTACAAAGCCGAAAGATATCTTGTAAAATGGAGCGATTAGTACCCTAAAAAAAAGTGTACTCAAGTCATTGAAATATGACAAAATATGAGACAAGTGTCTTGCAGTCCCTAGCAAAACTAATGGTCCACCAAAAACACGTCATAGTCCCACATTCCAGGCTTCAAACTAAAGCTAAAAACATTAAAATATTTTCAAAGAATTAACAAAATGTGAGACACAATCGTGAAGTGGAACCAAACTATTTGAACGTTTCATATTTATAAGTAGGGGTTGCAAAAATATTTGCCAAAAATATTTCCTGAAGACGGAATGATCAAAGTCAACCTAAACGACTATCAATGACAGAGGGCATCTGTGTGTCAATAGGTCTGCGTTTAAAGGAAGACCAAATATTGCACCAAGTTGGTAAGGGATAAAGTTCAAAGCAGGGATGGGGTATAAGAAGATTTTGCAAAAAGTACACATCTCCTGGAAATGTTTAAAAATCCTGAAAATGAAAGAGTCCACATCAAAAAACTACCAAGACCTTAACTCCCCTCCAAACTTCTGGCCCAAACAAGAAGAAAAACTATTCAGAGAAGCAACCAAGAGGCCTATGATCACGTTGGATGACCTGCTGGCAAACAGCTGAGGTGGGACCGTCTGTGCATAAGACAACTTTCAGTCTTACTGTGCATAAATCAGCCAATTATAGAAGGGTGGCAAGAGGAAAACCTTTTGTGAAAGAATACAAGCCTCGTTTGGTGTTTGCAAGGAGCCACATGGGTGACACAAATAACACGTGGAACAAGGTGACCAAAACTTTTTGGGCTGAATACAATGGTTATGGTTGGTGTAAGAGTAACATTGCACATAACCAAAATATCACTGTCAAACATGGTGGTGGCAGCATCATGTTCTGCGGATGTTTTTCTTCAGCAGGGACTGGGAAGATGGTTAGAGTTGATGGGAAGATTAATGGAGACAAATACAGGGCCATTCTGGCTGAAAATCTGTTGAGGTATACAAGACACGTGAGAATGGGGTGCAGGTTTACCTTCCAACAGGACAACGACCCTAAAAGAAAATGGACATACGACACTATACAGCATCATCTCCAAACAGAAGAGCAGCTTCAGAGACAGACTGCTGTCACATTCTTGTTCCACGGACAGACTAAGGAGATCATTTCTTCCTCATGCCATGAAGCTCATTAACTCCACCCGGGGGAGTAAAAGCCCACATTAAACCCCACCCCCACATTTGCATATTACCCTATTTTTATTACAGTGCGTATTTTCGGTAGCACTATTTAAATACTCTATAGCAAAACGTTTTATTGGGTGTTTTTGTATTCTATATCTTTATTGGAGCTAAAGTGAAGGCTAAGCGGCTAGCGGCGATATAAGCCTTCGTTACCGTCTGTAATCATGGTAAATGTGAACTCTCTAACAAATAAGACCGACGAACTGGCTGTGCTGGTGAAAAACATCAAACCGTACAGGGAGTGCCTTTTACTGTGTTTTACGGAAACGTGGCTCACGTCTAGCATCCCGGATGCTAACGTGGAGCTACCCGGTTTCAGCGCTGTTAGGGCATACAGAGACACTAAAGCCCGCGGGAAGCGGAGAGGAGGTGGACTCGCTATCTACGTGTACACGAGGTGGTGTAACCCTGGGCACAAAGATTTCCACCTGCTGCAGGGACGTCGAACTTTTGGCCCAGCGTGTGACGTCCTCCACTCCGCTGTTGCTAAACTACAACACAGCACCCCGAGGCCATCCTGTTAATCTGTTAATAAATAACAAAAAGATACTGCTGGCAGTGTGAATTTCCCTGCGGGAATGAATAATGGATCTATCTATCTATATATTTAGCAATATGTTTTTGCACCAAATACATGTGTTGACTATTTTTGCACTATGATGACTATTTTTGCACCAAATGTATAATTGCACAAACCCTTACGGTACCAAACTGTATTACGATTCCAAACTGTATGTAACATCCTACATGCCGACATTTCTTGTGTAAATATTGTGTAAATTATAACTATAACCTTCTCCTTCTTGTTTTATAACCTTATCTTCTCTGTTCCTTTATCTTCTTGGCTTTTTTACCTCATGTCACGGAACGGACCAGGAGGCAGGAAGTGTGAACTCATTTTGCGTGTACGATCTGTCACTTTTATTTAGAAAATAAAAGTTGTCCAACACGCAGGGACCAAAGACAAAACAAAACAGGCTTAACGGCTATCAAAAATTCAAACTAGGTAATACTCACAAAACAGGCTTAAAGGCAATCAAAATCACAAACTAGGCATTTACTCAACAAACGGGCATGAACAGCTTTTTCCTCAAGTTAAGCAATGGTCTGGCAACGGGCAGTCCCAAAAGGAGTGCTTAAGTATCCCACACGCAATCAAGTCAATCTGTCTCAGCCGGTGTCAAGGGGCGGGACCAGCTGGGTGCCATGACGACCGTGCAGGACATGACACCTCACTGTGAATGTGTGACACTGGAGTGTCATGCCCAATTTCGTTGTCACAACATGTTAACCCATTTTGTAACAATGACAATGAAGGTATATTCTATTCTATTCTATTCTATTCTATTCTATTCTATATATCAGAAGGTTCTTGGTGGACCAATACTTTTGCAAGGCTCTGCAAATAATGGAACTGAAACAACGATCCTAGACATACTCACAATGGGACAAGTGAAGCAATTTTCAACTCAAGGACTGTTCTAATGTAAGCAGGTTTACGCATATTTAAATAAAATCCCCCAAAGAAGAAAAAAAAACTGATGTTTGCGATAAATTTGCAATTATTTAAATGAAATGAAATGAAATGCTCCACATATCCCAATAGCGGCCTTGCAGCCGTGTAATGCGCTAACCTGCTTATTGGGGGTATTGGGGTTCAGTGTCTTACCCAAGGACATTTCGACCTGAAACACGGACGAGCCGGGATTCGAACCGGGATCCCTTGATCCCAAGACGAGCACCCTACCTCCCGAGCTACTGCCGCCTCAGTTTGACCTGTACACATAGTAGTCACTCATGTTGACAAGTATGCTCCCTCGATAGTAATTTTCCAACCACAGGGATAATCTTCCCGCTCATGTCTTCAACGGGTTATTCCGATAGCTTCCGAAACCCGATTCTGACCTCAACCTGCATATTGCCAGCATGCAAACCTGGTCAATGTCACCTCTGAAATGACATTAGGTTTGTGTCACACAACATCGGACTTCTAATCATCTAATCATCCCCGTTTCTCACACCGGAAGAGTTAATGTTCCATGCGGACCGATTTACGCTCGCTGTCATTCTGAATACACACTCCTCTGTCCTCTTCTGTTTTTCAACCTGTTTTCTCCGATTCTCTCTCGCAGAATGTGCAAGTGAAATATACATGTATTGTATTTTCTGCATGTCAAGGCGCATGTTATTGTTGGG
The DNA here is from genome assembly GCF_059441175.1 of Urocampus carinirostris. Taxonomy (NCBI): domain Eukaryota; kingdom Metazoa; phylum Chordata; class Actinopteri; order Syngnathiformes; family Syngnathidae; genus Urocampus; species Urocampus carinirostris. The sequence goes on from NC_142362.1 coordinate 8,877,986, forward strand.
CGCAACCTGTAAAAATAGTCTTTTGTCACATATTTTTTCTGATAGAGATAGAGATAGAGAAAAAGAGAGAAAGAGAGCGAGAGAGCGAGAGAGCGAGAGAGAGAGAAGAGAGAGAAGAGAGAGAAGAGAGAGACGGATAGATGTCTAAAAAGATGTCTTGATAAATGTCTAGATAGATAGATAGATAGATAGATAGATAGATAGATAGATAGATAGATAGATAGATAGATAGATAGATAGATAGATAGATAGATAGATAGATAGATAGATAGATAGATAGATAGATAGATAGATAGATAGATAGATAGATAGATAGATAGATAGATAGATAGATAGATAGATAGATAGATAGATAGATAAATGTCTAGATAAATAGATAGATGGATAGATGTCTAAAAAGATGTCTAAAAAGATGTCTAGATAAATGTCTAGATAAATGTCTGCATAGATGTCTAGATAAATATCTAGATAGATAGATAGATAGATAGATAGATAGATAGATAGATAGATAGATAGATAGATAGATAGATAGATAGATAGATAGATAGATAGATAGATAGATAGATAGATAGATAGATAGATAGATAGATAGATAGATAGATAGATAGATAGATAGATAGATAGATAGATAGATAGATAGATAGATAGATAGATAGATAGATAGATAGATAGATAGATAGATAGATAGATAGATAGATAGATAGATAGATAGATAGATAGATAGATAGATAGATAGATAGATAGATGGATACCCAATACCCAATTTAATGTGTTGATACCGAGTATTTAAATAGTGCTATATAAAATACACACTGTAATAATGTGGTCAGTAGTGCACTGGACAAGTTCTGTCTCCTCCATTCTCTAACATTTGGTTGTGGCACTGTAAAAATAGTGAGAGAATGTGATAAAATCAAATGCCTTTTATGGTGGTGTCTGAATCATTCGATTGGATAAGAGTCAGCTCTCTCTGTAACAGGAACCGGGTTTAATTCCCATTGCATGCACGGCAGCGCAGCGGTTAGCGCGTGTGCGGCACAGTTCTGGGGTCATGAGATCGAACCTTACTGTGTGGAGTTTGCATGTTCTCCCTGTGCTTGCGTGAGTTTCCTCCGGGCACTCCGGTTTCCTCCCACACTCCAAAAACATGCATGTCAGGTAAATTGACTGGTCCAAATTGTCCCTAGGTGTGAATGAGCGAGCGTGTTGTCTGTCGCTGTGTTCCCTGCGACTGGCTGGCAACCAGTTCAGGGTGTCCCCTGCCCACTGCCCGAAGATAGCTGGGATGGGCTCCAGCACCCCTGCGACCCTACTGAGGATAAGCGGTGAAGATAATGGATGAATGCAAATGTTTTTCCATTGATAAATCATTGCAGTATACCCTAAAAAATTTTGTAGTAACACATATAAATACAGTATGCATTTCCAATATAATTGAATTGAATCACCTCTATTGTCAAAAAAGACTAGCAGGATAAAAGGCAGAAACAAATATTTCCAACACAAGACATAGAGACTGACCTAAGCTATAATAATAGTGCAATGTTCTTGAATGAAAAGGAATGGAGCGCCATAACAATACAGCAATGAATTACTGTATTTTTCTGCGTATAAGGCGCACTGGGTTATAAGGCGCACTGGGTTATAAGCCGCGTCTTCACCCTGAAGGTGGATTTTATCTTGCACAAAACACTGTGCAAGATTTGATCTCTGTATGAAGTGACCCTGAAGTCACTTGACTTATAACTTCATGTTTTATACGATTGTGCCGAATAACATCAAGTCAACACTTGCAGCTCAAGTCCCAAATTTTGTCCATCCTGCCGCTTGGATTTCGCTGCTCCCTCCCTCTGTTCCAACATGATCGTCACTCCATAAACTGCGCTCGGACGCTCCGCCAAAAGCCACCAAACAACTTACCTCCCTCCATCCTTCTAACCTCAAATTCATCACAGTAAAACCACAGCAAGCAACACCGGGGAAATCAATTGGTGCGCGCCGGCCAGTGAGCAATATTCTCTCAAGTGTGGCGCCACCTTAAGTGCAAAGTGAATAAATCACACTAATATAAAAAAATAAAAAATAACAATAAATAAAAAGGCTTACCTGGATCTCGGTTATACTGCGGTTTCTGCTGCTGCTGTTTGTAACAGATCATATCTCTGCAAGTGGGACAGCATCCGAGAAGAGGAGGATGGAGAGGAGGCAAGAAAGAGAGAGAGGACAGGGAGCAGGAGGAGCTGCCGAGGATGGGAGAGAAAAAAAAGGAAAAGAAAGTGTCGGCAAGACAGGAAAAAGGAGAGAGCGGCGGCGGTAATGCTCTCACGCGGCGCTGCGCTCCACTGAAAAGGATGGACTGGCTCTGGGAGGTGCTACTCGTCAGACAAATGGCATCGGCGTCCCTCTACGAACCATTGGCTAAGAGGAATGATTTCCTAATAAGACGTCTAGGCTGGGTCTATGTGGACACACCCCCTCTGCCTTCAACGGCGTGCATGCGTAAAAAGCATGCAAATAGTCTCTCAAAGGGTCGGAGCAGTGTTCCCTCCAAGCTGCGCGCGTGCGCAATTGCGCACTGCTCGCACAAAATCTAGCCAGCGCACATAAATGAGGGCTCAAAATTACTAATTGAGAAGCGACTTAAGTCAAAGTTACAGTGCATGAAGGTACAAATACACGGGTTCCCCTGACGTTGTGTCCTAAATGCTATATTTTGAAGTCACGTAGAAGTAGAACGAAGTTGAGTAAAGTTCGTAGAATTTGTCGAGAACCGGCTTCTTCGGCTCGGCTCACTAAAAGGAACGGGTTGTTTTTGCTTCTTTAATCTCAACGTGACCAAATATTATGTAAAACTATTCACAAAATGATTTAAAAGAAGGGGGGAATAAAAGAAAAAGGAAAAAATACCAAAATGAAAAAGTAGTGAAAAGATGAGAAAAAAAGAAACAAAAGGAAGAGAAAAAAAGAAGAAAAAATTCAGATAAAAACCAGAAAAAAAGAAAAGAAAGAAACATAGGAAAAAAAAATAAAAAAGTAACAGCTCGGAAAAAATAAACACAATGAGACTTTTTTGAAAGGAATTTTAAAAAAAGTACAAAAAAACACGGACAAAAAAAGAAAAAGTTTGTGTTGCATTCAAATAATTTCCAATGATATCAAGTGAATCTTGTTGCCAACATTGTACTTCCACTAAAAATGTGATTAAGTACGGTTCTGTATCTTACAACCGACTAAATAAGCCCCCCAAAATGTTAATATTATGCAACAAAATGTATCAGGAAATAGAAAGAAATATTTTGTGAAAGAATTGTAAGAACAGGTGACTTCACTTTGGTAATCGTGACACTTTGATTAAAAACCTCCGCCTGCAGTTCCTGTCTCCCCCACATGGGTCCATTCACTCTCAAAACCTTAACGTATAGCACACTAATCATCCCTTTTATCTTTATTTTTTCCCAAAAATGTTGAAGAAACTTGTCATATTACATTTCTTAGCTTAATGCTATGACATTGTTGTTGTAAATTGACTTTTACTTCTTAATTTGATATTAAGTAGTGTTTACCCACACAGGAATACAGAAGTACGGTCTGACATCCTCCTCTGAATGCTGACGGCTTAAGAGGACAACGTCAGCCAATCAGAGAGCGCGCCAAATGATTGCCCCCAGGTGACTTCACTTTGGCAACCGTGACAGTTTGATTGAAAACCTCCGCCTGCAGTTCCTGTCTCCCCCACATGGGTCCATTCACTCTCAAAACCTTAACATATAGCACACTAATCATCCCTTTTATCTTTATTTTCTCCCAAAAACGTTGAAGAAACTTGATATATTACATTTCTACGCTTTTATAGCCTTATCCCCCTTGTCTTATAACATTATCTTCTCTGTTCCTTTATCTTCTTGCTCATATCTCACTATGAATGTGTAAAACTGGAGTGTCATGCCCAATTTCGTTGTAACAATATGTTAGCCCATTTGTAACAATGACAATAAAGGTATATTCTATTCTATTCTATTAATGCTATGAGGTTAGTGTTGTAAATTGACTTTTACGTCTTGATTTGACACTGCCACACAGGATGTCTTTTCCCTTTGTTTTGGACTTTCTTGCTCTTCCCTCTTTTTCACCGCCGTTATTCCTCCGTGTCACCACAGAATATTGACCTGACAACATTGCACATTACAGATCAGTCAGAGGCTACGGACAAAATTGTTTTAGCTTGCTGCTAGACTGCAGACGTTGTTGTGCGTGGGTGGTAATTCTCCAGCAAAAACCGCTTTTGAAAAACCTTGAAAAGAAAATTAATTATAGACACATTATTCATTTAATACTTGTGAGATTAATAACCAGATCTGATAGCGCTTAGCAGTCTGCACAGGACTTGACTAAGGCTTGCAAAGGGGGAAAGAAATCGATCTAATAGCATTTTGAAGTGTTGACGGCTATATACGTCAACGCTCCATTTTACTGTAAATAGACTGTGACTGTAACTCAGTATTTATCAACCTTTTTGTGTCCAGGGCAAAAAAAAACAGGGTACACAGTCCATCGAAAATGTTTGAATTAAATCAGGAGTGTCAAACTCATTCGAGCTCAGGTGCCACATAGTAGAATAAAACAGGGAAGTGGATTAAAAAGAAAGCAAGAAAGATGCACAAAAAGAAAGGGGAAGAGAGAAAGAGGGGAAAAAGAGGGAGAAAGAAAGAGAGGTAAATTAAGAGAGAAAGATAGATAGAGATAAAGAGCATGAGAGAGAGATAGTAGTAGAGAGAAAATGAAAATGTGAGAGAGAAAAAGAAAGAATAGAAAGAGATAGAGATAGAGAGAGAGAGAGAGAGAGAGAGAGAGAGAGAGAGAGAGAGAGAGAGAGAGAGAGAGAGAGAGAGAGAGAGAGAGAGAGAGAGAGAGAGAGAGAGAGAGAGAGAAAGAATAGTAAAGAGAGAACAAAAGAGAGAAAGAAAGAGAATGATTAAGAGAGAAAGACAACACAAGAGAAAAAGAGAGTTTTTTTGCAGCTAGGTTCAATTTTACAGTTGTGCAGAATAATTAGACATTTAGTCCTGTTACTCCTAAAATTACAATGAAACCAACGTGCTTCCCTCTTTTGGAATCCGAGGGACTTACAGATATACCTATATTATTCTTAGGAACAAGATAAATATGCTACAGTAGCGAGAAACATCCAGCCAATCAGAGCCCAGTAAAGAGAAGACAGTTTTCCCATTGTCATGAGTCAAGTCAAATCAAGTCACATTAATTTATATAGCCTTTAATCACAAAAATGTCTCAAAGGACTGCACAGGATTACAATTACACCATTACCTGATCTTAAACCAACATACGGGCAACGAAAAACGGGCAAGGAAAAACTCAAAACCTGAGTGTGAGAGCTCTCTCTCTCTGGTAACCAGCACCAATCATCTCCCTGCTCTGTCACTGCACCCTGATCTGTTCCACCTGTCTGTTCTCGTTTACCACTGGTGTTTTGATTCCCTGCCAATCAAGTTCTGTATTTAAAGTCCTGCCTTACAGCCTACCTTTGTCAGATCGTCTGCAAAGCCTACACCCGTAACCTGTTTGTCTGCGCTTCTGACTCTGAACCTGGACCTGTTTGACCCTTCTGCCTCCTCTTCTGCCCCGGTCTTCCAGACCCTGGGTGAATGAGGCCGGACCCATCTCCTCCTACTACCCCCAACGCCACTCAGCCACTGGAGAACACACTGACATAGACATTCTCTCCCGTTTCCCCCATCCCTAAATAAACTTTCTTAATGTGACGCAATTGTGGTCCTCGTCTGTCTGATCCGTGACACCCATTTATTGAAGTGTACAAACGCTCCCCTACTTACGAGCATTTGGCTTACGTAAAACGGTAGATAATTTTTTTTCCGGGATGTCGAAAAATATCCGAACATTGCCATGAGTTAGATTTTGTATTGTGTACACCTTTTTCATAGTACAGGACAGTACTGTAGTGCTTCTTTCCGCCACTACCAATGTGTGGCGCTGTGAAAGCTCACCCAGCATCCACCCGAAGAAGAATTCCGGCTTATTCTTCCTAGTCCGTGTGTAAACATACTATACTGTATCTTTAGCGCGCTAAGAACTCTGAATTTTTATTGTTTAATATCCCGTGCATCCATTCATTATGGTTGGTATAAAGTGCAAAGAAGAGGTGAGCCATTTCTTTTTAAATGAAAGTGGAATAAGAAAGTTTGATGCGGTTGAAAAAATGGTCGGAACGCTTTTTACCGGCTACTTACGGAGGAGGATGTAGCCTAACTCTTGAAGTACATTTTCCACAAGTAAGTTAAACTCAATTTTATTTATCTTTATAGAGCATATTATTTTATGAAATGTTGTGTAGTAACACATATAAATACAGGAACACAATACAGGTTAATTATATAAACCTTAAACATACAAAATATAACACTGAAGCAACTTATGAACAAATTTAATTCACGAACGATAGCCCGTAACCTAGTTCGTTCGCAAGTAGGGCGGCGTCTGTATACATAAAATAATATTATGAATATTAAAACAATAAAAATACAGATTTGTTAAGGCAATAAAATAAAACACAAGTGAAAGTGACTGTAGTGCAAGAATAGTCCAAGTATTATCCAGTTAAAAGTGTCTGTAGTGTCATAAATATTTGTCAATACATGTATAAATAAATCAGATATGTTTAATCAAAACAAATAAAATGCAATGTAATAGTCAAATTGCATACGTGCCAGCTCCAGGACTCAATTTTAGTCACTATGTATGTTTAGTCTAATGATACATAAGAAAGCGTGATGCGGTTGAGAAAATGGTTGGATCGCTTTTTTTCACCCACTTTCTATCACGGAGGAGGAAGTCGCCTAACTGTAAAGTTAGCTATTTTTAGTTGTGTATTTCTCAGACTCCTGTGCTATGAAATTAACCTGTCACATTTCAAAGATTAGTCTCATCTCATCTCATCAGCCGTACCGCTTATCCTCATCAGGGTCGCGGGGGGGCTGGAGCCCATCCCAGCCATCTCCGGGCAGTGGGCAGGGGACACCCTGAACTGGTTGCCAGCCAATCGCAGGGCACACAGGGACAGACAACTCATTCGCTCATTCACACCTAGGGACAATTTGGACCGGCCAATTCACCTGAAATGCATGTTTTTGGAACGTGGGAGGAAACCGGAGTGCCCGGAGGAAACCCACGCAAGCACGGGGAGAACATACAAACTCCGCACAGGAAGTCTGGAGCTGGATTTGAACCCACGACAGGTTCCCATGACATGAACTGTGCCGCACAAGCGCTAACCACTGCGCCGCCGTGCTGCCCAAGATTAGTCTATTTCTATTATTTGTAATAGAATTTTCATTGTAATGTAATATGACATTCACGTGTGACTCCATTTCCTGCTTATGTGTGACGTCAATAAACCACGCCTATTGACCGGATGTTGTCAGTACGGCCCGGGCAAGATGGCGACTGGGCCGTGCTCCCTTCATCCGCGAAGAGATCAAAACTCAATAAGTGTTTTTATCTGAATAATTCCGCCAGCAAAGAGTTTATATCTATCTAAACTCTGACACTAACTCTTGAAGCTCATCTTCCAAAAGTAAGTTAAACTCAACTTTATTTATCTTTATAGAGCATTTTATCATATGAAATGTTTATTTTTTTTAGTTACAAAACATTACAGGTGACTTATACAAGCCTTAAACGTACTTGAATAAACCTCAAACATTCAAAGTATAAGACTGAAGCAACATACGAACAAATTCAACTTACGAGCGATCGTCCGGAACTCGTTCGTAAGTAGGACATCGCCTGTACTAACGCTCGTAAAGTACTGCAGAAATTCCGCAAATTATGTATGGATCCATGGAACCAAATAATAGGAAAAAAAATGTCAACAAGCCAAGGACACCAATGTCAAACTGCGAAAGGATGAGGGGACAGGAACAGAAACAGTAAACACGAATGTTCTGAAATCAAGTTCCCGTAGGCATCAAAATGTCACGGCTCTTTGACTCATCTAAGCATTTAGTAATATAGTTCACCTTGAAGAGACCACTGGATTGACCCTGAATGTGAATGGTTGTTTGTCTGTGTGCAGTGATTGAGGAGCACCCGGTTCAAGGTGTACTCTGACAAAGTCAACTCTGATGGAATCTAAGGAAAGAGATAGACTACAGAGAGTTGGATTTATAAATGTGGACCATCAATTGCCCGAAAGTGACCTGAAATCCAACGTTGAATACTTGGAATTACTTTGGCTTACAAAGTGTATCCATCCATCCATCCATTATCTGGACCACTTATCCTCAGTAGGGTCGCGGGGGTGCTGGAGCCCATCCCAGCTGTTTTCGGGCAGTGGGTAGGGGACACCCTGAACTGGTTACCGGCCAGTCACAGAGCAAACGGAGACAGACAACTCACTCGCTTATTCACACCTAGGGACAATTTGGACAAGACATTTAACCTGACATGCATGCTTTTGGAATGTGGGAGGAAACCGGAGTGCCCGGAGGAAACACATGCATGCATGGGGAGAACATGCAAACTCCACACAGTAGGTTTGATCTCATGACCTCAGAACTGTGCAGCACACGCGCTAACCACTGCCCAGCCGTGATGCCCCAAGTGAATACACTCAATCAATTTGTCTTTATTGTCATCGATAACAACGTAGTGAACATCGGTTAGCAACGAGATGAGACGTGGCGCTCCAGAATAAACACGCAATAAAGAAGAGAAAAATAAGTCAATTTTAGAAAAAATGGGCAAAAATATGTCATGATTACTGATGTGACTCAGCTGTGCCGGCTGATTTGTTGCCAACCGCCGCGGGTTCTGATTGGTTCCCTATCAGTATTTGAACCCAGTCCTGTCCGTCCCCTTTTGTCAGTCCGCCTGCGAACCTCAGTGAACACTAGGCAAGCCTTTTTCGACCGTGACTCCCACCTGGCCTGTTTTTTTGCTCCCATCTGTCCTCTGCTTCGACCGTTTTTTGATCCTGACCACGTCTGCTCTCCCGTCCCGGCTTCCGACCTCTTTTGTCCCCGACTAAGTCTTCTGTCCATTTCTGGTTAACGACTCGCTTACGACCCGGCCATGTTTGTGCTCTGCTCTCCCGGCTACCAACCCGCTTTTTCTGTCCCTGACACCGCCATCGCTCGACTTGCTTCCCGCGCCTAGCGAACACCGGATCGTGGGCGCAGTCCTTCCTCTTTCCTTTAACAAAACTTTTGAGAAATGTAACGCAATTGGGTCCTGTTTCCGTTATGGTCCTGACACATACTTAAAATGATATCTCAGAATAACAGGATGTTTTTCTTCTACAAAGAAAGATCACAAGGTTGTCATACAAAATTAAGGACCAAAACTATAAAAGACAACGGTCATTACTGATGTGACTCAGCTGTGTCCGCTCCTTTGGCGCCAACTGCCACGGGTTCTGATTGGTTCCCTATCAGTATTTGAACCATGTCCTGTCTGTCCCCCTTTGTCAGTCCGTCTGCGAACCTCAGTGAACACTAGGTAGGCCTTTTTCAACCCTGTCTCCCACCTGGACCGTTTTTTGCTCCCATCTGTCCTCGGCTTCGACCGTTTTTTGATCCTGACCACGTCTGCTCTCCCGTCCTGGCTTCCGACCTATTTTGTCCCCGACTACGTCTGCTCTCCTTTTCCGGTCTACGACTCGCTTACGACCCGGCCATGTTTTTGCTCTCTCTCCTCTTTTTCTGTCCCTGACACCGCTGTCGCTCGCCACGGAATATCCGTGTTCGGAGCACAATCCGAGTACGAGAGCGACTTGCTTCCCGGATCGTGGGCGCAGCCCTTTCTCTTCCTTCTGTCATGATTGCTGATTCAGAGCACCTGCGACTGCTAAATTGGCCCGTACAGCTGATTGGCTGATGTACTCCTTTTAAACCCCCGGCTTCCAAGAGGAAGCCGTCAGATCGTTATGCGAACCGTTGCCCCCAGCTCGGTAAGCTCTTACGTCCTGCTCTGTTCCTGCCCTGCTTTTCTCTGCCTGATCCTCGTTTCCAACCTGTTTCCGGACCTGACTCTGCCCCGTTCTGCCTGCCTGTTATCCGATCTGTTTTGCCCCGTTACCTGCCTGCCTCCTGTTGCCGACCTCGTTTCCAAACTTGACACCGCCCTTGCTCTCCAGTCCCGGCTAGCGACTTGTAATGCCTGCCTGTCTTTGACCCTCCTACTGTAGACACGGAAGTGCCACTTCCGCATCTCCTGCTCCTCTTGTCCATCAACCATCGGATCGTGGAATCAAGCCTTGCTCTCTCTCTTTTTATTAATAAAAACTGAGAAAACGAGCGCTATTGGGTCCTGTGTCCGTTTCTGGTCTGTGACACCTTCCAATAAAAACTTGTGCTAAACGCAACACAAGTGAGTCCTGTCTCCGTTCTGGTCCTGACAAAAAAAAATCACAATGTAGTTCCTGTTCACTGTCATAATAGTTGAACGAAAAAAAAATCAAAATGAAGCCAATAGATAAGATGTCTACCGAAAAAGCAGTCGACAGATGAATCGAATATGAAAATACTCATCTTTTGCGGTCCTCATTCATGGAAATTTGTAAACATGTGGGGAATATTTAACAGGATCTCCCTCGCAGCAGCAAATAGATGTCAAGGCAATACAGGAATGACAAATAATGGATTATTTTTGACATTGTTTGCACAAAGGACTCGAAAGTGCATTGCTAGCGCGAGTACCAGCTGGGTTGCAACCTTGAATCTCATAAATAGTTTCCTGCCTGAAACAGTTTTTACCTGTGTATACAAAAAAAACACCACCGAGAGAACAAATAGGCAGAGCACATTTTTGGGGTTTGGACCACTAAAGCATGACAAGAAACTGCACATTGTGGCTGCAATCCAATATCCCCGGAAGAGGGGGCAGAGAGAGCAAATTTGTGTAGTGCTGTCACGATTGCCAAAGTGAAGTCACCTGGGGGAAATCGTTTGATGCGCTCTTTGATTGGCTGACATTCTCCTCTTAAGCGGTCGGTAATCAGAGAAGGACGTCAGACTGTACTTCTGTATTCCTGTGTGTTTCGCCAGATTACCAAGTACCAAAGACTACTCTTGCTTGATTCCTGCCTGCCTTCTGTTTTTGACCTGTTTCCGTTCCATGTTTTCGACCTGCTCTCCCGCCCTGGCCATTGACCTGCCTGCTAAGCTGTACCGATTCCACCTACCTGTCACGGAACTGCCATTCCGTCCGAAGCGGCTGATGACCGACAAAAGCCAGTTCCGACCACTCTCTCTAATAAAGATTCCTTTGAAACAAACGCAATTGGGTCCTAGATTCTGTCCTGGTTCATGACAAGTGCAGGGATCTTTTTTTCACGTTCCTTCTGCCTAAAATGAACTGCACCTGTCAGGCTGCAAACCTTTTTACCCGATCGTCTATTACTGCGACCATAGGCCGACAAAGCATCTTTGTGTCGATCCTGGCAGCTATTATATGCCGTTCTGTCAACCAAAAACTGAACTGTACTTATGTGGCCTTTATCCATTATTTCTAAACGAATAATGTTGCAAGCGAGGACCAGCAGAGCGCACTTTGATCAGGGACTGGAGGTTGTTTTTTTGCGGTTATTTCTGCCTAAAGTCAACTGCACTCGTGCAGCCACAATCCATTATCTCCAGTCCCATATTATTACGAGTAGTGACCGGCAAAAGGCACTTATGTCAGGAGGAGTGACATGTTGGTCTTACATGAAATGCGCGTTTGTGGCCGTGATCCATTATTCCTGTTTGTTTATTTCTGCAAGCGGAGACCGGGAAATTGGACTTTTGTCGGGGCTAATGACTTTTTTTTGCTGTTATTCCCCCCTTATATGAATTGCACCCGTGCAGCTGCGAACCCTTATCCCCTTTTGCTTCAGGCAGGGACCGGCAGAAGGCAACTTTTTGGCCTGTCTAAAATGAAATGCAGGGTTGTGGCCGTGTTCCATTATTCCCGTTCGTTTATTTCTGCAAGCAGGGACCGATAAATTGGACTTTTGTTGGGGCTGACGACTTTTTTTTTTTTGCTGTTGATTCCCCTTTATATGAATTGCACTCGTGCAGCTGTGATCCCTTATCCCCAATTCCCTTTTGGGACCATCAGAAGGCAACGTTTAGGCCCATCTGAGATGAAATGCACTGTTGTGGCCGCTACCTATTGTCCCCCAGCTAATTATTTCTGAAGCAATGACCAGCAGAGCAATCTTTTTTCAGTATAGTTTGCTGAGGAGGGCCATCGTGGCTTAGCAAAAACATAAATAAATAAAAATAAATGAAGTGCACTGTTTTGGATGAGCTCTATTATCCCCAGTCAATTTTTGCTGAGAGCGTGTGCGGGGATAGGAAACCTGTGTCATATGAGGCGGCTATTTTTTTCCATTATTTCCATCTAAAATGAACACTATCTGTATTTTCTTGCATAAGCATTTATCAAGACATGAAGTTTTAGATCTTGAGTAAAAGATGAATATATTTGTTTTTGAGACAAATCTCTCTCCATTTAAGGTGTTTGGTAAAAATGACAGTAATGTGTAACTTACATTTTCAGTTGCAGGAAGCTATCCCATGGCGGCTCAGCAACTGAGTTGTTAGCGTGTCTGCGGCACAGTTCTAAGGTCATGGGTTCAAATCCAACTAC